>NW_010178164.1:0-3122 GCF_000695765.1 Mesitornis unicolor | reverse complement strand
GAATATATAAAACTCACGTCTACGAGCCCACCTGTTCACACTAGATTTACCAAGTGTCACATCCAGTGGGCTCAAGCAGAACCTATCTTTGCTTTTCCTCCTCCAAAAATGAACAAACTTAAAACTGTTTTAAATTTTATTTTTAAAAAGTGAGAACTATTGCACAATCCAACAGTGTTTTGGCGTGCAAGTGCACTGCTAGCTTCCAAAGCATACGTAATGCCAGAGATGCCTGACAGTTGGACACAATAGATCCCAAAATCCTCAGAGCAGGTCATGCCACGTGAAGTTTTGACTCAGAACATGTGCGTGCCCTGTCACACAGTGCTCCCCAGCCACCCAGGGCTGCTCTAACATGGCCCAGCTGACCAGGGTCCCCACGGGGCTGCAGAAGGCAAAGGAATCAACTCCCATCAGCTTAAGCTGCAGCCTGCCCAGGGTTGCTGCTATCACCGGCAGAAAAACCTGTTCTCCAAGACCACAGGGCACATTTGGGGCTGCCTCTGACACCCCCTGCACACACTCCTCCTGATTCACATTGGCTGTGGAGCTGAGTCCCACCAAGCCCCTATTATTAATCAGATGGCAACTCTGTCTACACTTCCCTACTGCTGTTATTGATATTGGAACCAGGTGCCCCAGAAAGGAAATGCTCTATAGCTGACTTCACATGGGAGCCAGATTGCCCAGAATGTGCAGGCTAACCCTCTGCGACCTGCCATCGCTGCTGCACAGTCACCTTTACCTTTTACATCCAGGGATATTACTGGGGATGCACTTGCCAAAGATCTGTGCTCCAATGCTTGCCTCTTCCAATGTTCAGTATCACACACACTAAACAAAACTAAACTCTCTCTTACAGCAAAACAAAACTCGGATTTTCTGTGCTTCTATTTCTTTTCCTTCTCCACCTCCACTGAAAGCACTGCTCCTTTGCTAGGACACAGATGGTGACAAGCTTGAAGGTAAACTTCCAGTAAGGCCTTTTGACTGCAAGTGTGGAATTTTGGCTTAAAGTCATCAGGTACTCTGTTCCACATAATGAAAGCAACAACAGAAATCAGATGTGGAGAACACATCCATCAGCACACTGATCTCTCATGAAGTCCTGCTCTTTTATAATAATAAGTACCAGTTCCATTCTGTACAGGAAAGGAGTTAGTGTCATACCCAACATATACAAACTGAAGCACCAAAAGGGGAGTGACCTGCTAGGAGAGATTCCCGCAAATACTTGCAGAGTATGTATGACCACATGAAACAAGACAACCTTGCAAATTCATCGAAAGCCCCGATACACACCTTTATGGAGAATAGCACTGGATTAGAAAAGAATAAATGATTTTTCTTCTATCTCCCTCTCACGTTTGAGTTGTTCTCTTTCTGACCTCATTCTACTGCTCAGGACTTGTCCAATATAAGAAATGCTCTGGAATATGCTGTCTTGCATCAATGTGAAAATAACAGACATTTCCAGAAGACACAGCATCCCAAAAAGCAGTGAATGTAGAAGTTCAATGCCCATTTGGTTCAGGCATCTCCCTTCCAAGGCCATGTTCTGTCCCACACCTCACCACCAAATCTGTCCACCTTGTCTTGTCCTGAGCCTGACCAGGAACACAGGGAGGGAACAAATTTTGTCCTTTGCCTTTCTAGGGGGACCCCGTGATCAACTCACCAGCACGCGATCTCCAAGCCGTAAGTCCTTCTCCCCTTTTTTCACAGACCCACTGTCCGAGAGGTTAGATCCAGATTCGTTGCCCGTCTTCATGGCGCTGTTCAGGACGCTCTCCCGCAGGGGGATGACGCGAGTGGAGAGAGGTGGCGTGGCTGTCCCCGAGTGCAGTGACAAGTTCTGAGCTGTCAGAGAGTCCACAGAGGGGGGGTCGCTCCCCGAGCCCTCGGCCACCGGCTGCCGCGTCAGCTTGGACGGTCGTGTAAAAATCCCCTGCAGCGGCTGGCATTCAAAGTAACGTACTCCACCGACAGAGCCATCATTCTTACCCACTGGGTCATCCAGAACGACCCCTGCCCACTGGCCCGGAGCAAACTGCGTCTCCCCAAGATACTGGATCACACCTGGTTTCACTCCGTTTACCCAGACACGTTCACCCACCACAAAGTCTCCCAGGAAATCATCGCCCACTTCGGCAACCTTTGAACCCGACTTCTCAGCGCTGGCGATGGAGGTGGTACCCTGCTTGTGTAAAGGTGAGCCTGTGAATCAAGGGAAAAGAGGTTTTGGTATGAGGAGAAATACTAAAAGGCAGCCAAAACACCAGGAAAGGTGTGTACAAAAAGGAAACATCTGTGAACACGATTTATGTCGCAGATTTACACTAGGTGAAGGTTAAAACATGATCGACCCTGTTACTTACACATCTTCCTCGGCAGGAATGTTATCTGCACAGAAATCCCTGCACGCTGCTCAGTTGCTGCAGGTGTTGCACACAACATGAACAACTGGCCCCATATCTTCATCCCCCTTTATAATACCCACTTACCCCCAGGCCCACCACAGCACTGAGGGGTATTTCATGTGGCAGCATTAACATGAATAATCTCAAAAAGAGGAGTGGTGGTAAGTGCCTAAGGATCAAAAGGAGACCAATGAACTGCTGCGATGCCAAAGTCACCGACATGGTTTAGGCCCAGTGCATAACTGAGCACCACGATACCCCAGAAAGGGCTAGTCCAAATATGGACTGGGAGGGCTTCTCACCACTCCAAAAGGTCACAGGCAAAAGACAGACTCATCATAAGGAATAAAAACAAAAGAGTTTTAATTTGTTACTAACATCAGAGTAGAACAATGGGAGATACAACCAGATCTTAAAGTCAAAGCACCTTCCCCCCACCTCTCCCTTCTTCCCAGGCTCAGCTTTTGTTCCTGGTTTCTTCACCTTCCCTCTCCTCCTTTGCCCTGAGGCGCAGGGGGATGGAGGTGGAGGGTTGCAGTTGGTTTTCAGGCCATGTGCTCGGGGGAGGTGTTGGTGCGGTTTCCCTGCCACATCACAGGGCTGTCTTAGGAGTAAGGAAAAAAAAACCAACTCAGCCCAGTCTCTCTCTCTCTGCTTCCATGTGGCGCCCCTTCCACAGGAGAAAAAGTCCTCAAAACTCCA
>NW_010178163.1:57387-80027 GCF_000695765.1 Mesitornis unicolor | reverse complement strand
CACCCCCACCCCACTGATTTATCTGTTTTCTTCTCTATCCCCTCCCCCTGCACAGCCCCATTTCCACAGCACTCTCACCTCACTGGCTCAGGAGGGCCATATGAGGGCACCCAACAGTTGCACTTTGATTGCCCAAATTAGAGACAAGGGTCACCAAAGCCCCACTTTGAGCATGCTGGAGGTTGGTGGTGGTTCATGCACTGGGTGTCCTCACATAACCCCATCCCCAGCAGCCCCAGGGACAAGGGCTTCCCATCCTTTCTCAGCTGAGCAGACCCTCAGACCCAGGTCAGTAGGTGTGCCACTCAGCTACAAACAAGTAATCACTGTGCTTTTCTTTCCTTCCTTTATTTATTTTTAACCCAAAGCTAAGTGTGCATCTTGGTAGTGAAGTGTGTTGTGTTGCTAGTAACTGATGGTAGGTGGGAAGGCCATATGGCCACTCTGTTTCCCAGTAATATCCACAAGAGTCTGGAATCACTATCATTTCTGCAGGTTTTTCCTGTAATTCAACTTTGGTAAAAGCCCCTCTCAGGGAGGAATTAATAGCAACCCGTGGCTGTGCTAAATATCCATTGACTTTTTTGTCATTGTATGGAAAGCTGCACAGGCTGGTGGATGAGAATCTGAGAATAACAAATATTAAATCTGCTAATGTTTAGATAATGACCAAGATTTCCAGTTCCTCGTGCTCATAATGAAAATGCCTCTTTTGTGCTGTGATGGACAATAAATCCATGGCACTGTGAGCTCCTCCATGCAGGTGGAAGCAGGCGTGATGGAGAAAGACATCCCAGGGCAGAACAGCATCAGAGCTATAAAGAGCACTTGTATTGACGAATTGCTGTGGTGCAATGCTGCACAGCACCTGAAAATCCCATCACTTTTCTTTTCCCCAATGTTTTTACTACCCTAAAACTTCTAAAACTTTCCTTGCACATGAAGAGGAAAGATTACAAAGTAAAATTAAATTATGTAAAACTTGGGGGAAGGAAAAAAAAATCAGTTTGAAGAGTATATGAATATAATAAATAATGAAGTTGATGTCTGTAGGCTGCTTTTGCTGACTCTGGCAGATGCAGACTCATTTCAGGGACTTGTGGTTTCCTGCAGGCCCATGGAGCACTTGGCAGCACGGCTGGACCACGCTCTGCAGCTCTGCCTGCAAGGAGCATTTTGATCACCCCATTTTCAGATAACTATAAAATTGCACAGACTGTCTAGATTTGAGTGCCCAGCTGACAGAGGTCATTTACACATTGAATCAAGTGCCAAGCTCTGCATTTTGGACGAGCTCAATGTCGTGTCTGGCTGGTCCACCCTTGCTGAGCAGTGGCAAGTGAATGTGGCTGTCAGCACGAAGGGCTCAGAGGAAGGACCCATAAAATGAGACCCATTTGGCTGCTCCCTTGTGGTGTGGATCCATGAAAAACTACTGAAGGAAAAGGTCCGCTGGGAGATGTGAAGGGTTATTGTGCACTGCCAAGGATAGATGAGCTGACACATAGAGGAGAGGGAATTCTATACAGAACAGGGGGAATCTTACTCCTGTAAAATGCAGTGACTGCAGATGTCTCTGTGTGCCAGCCCACAGCTCATAGCAAGTTCCACTGGGAACCACTTTAGGTGCACACTGGGTGCAACTCTCCACCTGGGGTGCAAGGCAGCCAGCACAGGGATTTGATTCCCATGGAAGTCAAACGCACACAGGAGCTTCAGGATCAGACACAGTGATGTTCCCTTTGCTGCTATGGCCCTGCTGCACAACAACATCCCTTCAGTGCTGAGTACAAACCTCCACTTTCTGCATAGCTCCTGTCGCCTGCAGGGTGTTCCTGCCTCCCATGCACCCGTGGTCTCCTCTGTGACCAGTACGTAGACATAGGCAACCCTGTAAGGTGATTTAAACCTGAGGTTGGCTGAACTGCCCCAGGGAACTGCCTTATTTCTCTCTTCCCTGACAGTAGACAGAGCGCCCCAGTGCAGCAGCACAATTTGGGAGCCGGAGGTGGCGTGGCTGGGTCCCCTTGAGATGGGCTGTCCTGCACAAGGCAGCGCTCAGCTCCCTCTCTTATTCCCAGCTCAGGTGTTTCGCATCCATCTGATTCCCTTCATCATTAGGTTTTTTTTTTTAAAGGTTTTGCTATTGCTGACTCCACAGAGGTCTCTGCAACATAATGAGAGAACTTTTCTAATGACTCAGAGATTTCTAAATTAAATGTAAGATGTTTATTGCAGAGAAGCACTGCCATACATTATGCATTACTGTTTCAATACAATAACATAATTCTGGTAGAAATTATCCATGTGAGCTGCAAACAATTTTAGCTACTGCTCTTTGCATGCTTGACAATCTGGTCACTTGGCTGTGGAAAAGTGCTCTTACTTGATTACTTACACTGGTGATAATTGCTGTGGCTTTTGGCAGCAGGAGAATGTTACTTCGCTCCCTGAAATTGCCAACGCTGTTTGTGGAGGGACCGGGCACAGCTGCGGCCACTCTGCCAAACCCCTGTGGCTTCACTGGGCACTGAGGAATGTGCAGGCTCCAGAACAGCCCTTGAAGACTCCGTTTTAATGGTGTGGGCTTTTGCCACCAGCCCTCATGACATAGCTAGGCAATCAGCATTGTCCTCCCTCTGCCTCCTGGATCACCCCTTGGAGCAGCCCATGGCTGCTGGACTGGTGGCAATTACCAATTTGCTGATGTACCCCCAAAATCCTGTACTCCCTTTGCCAGATGGACTTTAACATTGAAGAGCTTACAAACCACCCTGGCCATAGTCCACAGAAGAGACAGGTCCCCATGCTGACCCCAATGCCACCCTGCTCCAGGAGGAGTCCCTCTGTCGTTAACCTGAGATGTAAAACACGTTGGTGAGAGGGGAATGGCTCTGCTGGTGTTTGGCCACCACTGACTTTAGCGTAAGGACATATAAAATCAGAGAGACGGGCGAGCGAGGGCTGACGCATGCAGCTACCAGCTCTCGGCTGCGTTGGGCTGATTCATTTTGCGTGGGAGCAGCAGTAGCAGTTTACGGCTGCAAGTGGAGATTACACGATAAATCTGGCTTTCAATGAGACCCATTGGTGACTGACACTGACAGAGCTTTTAAATCACTGCAGCTGCTTGCATATAGCCACGGGCCAGATTTGGCCCTGCAGGTCAGGTCTCTTTTTGGCTGGTGTAAATCAGCACGGCTTGGATTGAGATGTGGTGTCAGGTTCGAGCACCGGTCTCATTTTTATTTAAGTGTCTCTATGGTAATCCCAGCTCAGAGAGACACCGGAGGGCTGCAGACCTTCTCTGCTTGAACTGCCAGCTTTTGCTACAGAGCATCTACCTTTCACCATGAAAAATTTAAGTATCAACGAAAAATCTCCTTGTGGGTGCCACACAGATGGTCCTTTTAAGACCCACCTCACACTGCCATTAAGGTAGTGAAGACTTCCAAACGGGAGATGAAAGTCCTCTCCATGCTCCAACAGGCACTGATCTTTTCTGATGTATGTCCAGCTGCCATCAGCAGGTTTGGCATTGCTGCCAGATGTACACTGCTGTGACAGCCGGGGCCTGCCCTCATGCTATTGGTGGGACCAGTTTTTCTCATGAGCGTGGACCCAGGGCAGGATCAGACCTGCAGAGTGTGCAGGGGCACTCACCTGCTCCGTCCGTGGAGCTGATCCTTGGCCAAGCTTTGATATTTGACATCATGGGACCACAAGCATATTTATACCCTCTATCTGCATCAGACCCAGACCATAAGGTCATTTCTAGACAGGCCTTATTTGGACAAACTACACGATAAAAAAAGGAATAATCTCACCAAAGTACAGTACGTCATAAAATAACCTATTTTTGAAATTAATTGTGTTTTGCTTTTCTTAGCTTTTTGCATGGTCCAGGACACAATGAACTAGGAAAAAGGAAAACATCGGCTCATTTCTCTGCCCCCCGCAGCCACTGATCATTGTCCCAACTGTGCTCCCTCTGTTCGCATTTCCATTTCTGCATGTTTCACATGGCCAATTGGTCGCTGTAATTTTCAGTTCCACACAGCGATGGTTCAGTGTGAATTAACCAGGGAAAGGGGAGTGTTTGCTGTATCGCTCGGCGTCCACCCTCTTCCCAGCCTGGCAGAATCTGTGCTTGTTTGTAGGGGCTTGGCTGTGGTGTCCTGGAGACAGTTGACAATCAGGGGCCAGAGCACTCCTGTACCACCATGATGGACACGGCATAAAACTCAGGACAGTTAGACAGCAAAGGAGGTATTGTTTCACAACTTCTTTACCTCTTCATGAAACAAAAGGTAAAGCCAAAAATTGCTGTTGTTCCTCCCTGGGTTCAGAGAGGCTGGCAATACTGAAGTTCCTTTACAAATGGAAGGAAAAATCCTGTGGGTTTGGGGTGCGTGTATTTATTTATTTAGCTTCAATTCTGAGAATTTCTCTTTGCAGGACTTTAGATAAACATCCATATAAAGCAGAATTTTCTACGGTTGCAAATTATCTTCATGGCTTCCATTACCATCCTCATTAGACCCCTGAGGGCAGAGCATCAGCTGGTACAACAGGACATCGTGCCACTGATGGGCAGTACGGCAATTAGCACTAGTTGCAAATTTATCTTTTCCAGTAGCTTAGTAGCTAGATGGCACTGAAGGTATTTTGTGGTATCTACTGTCTCAGGTATGGCAAAGAGATGACTAATTTGCCTGTGAGTGGTAAATAATTGCAGAAATCAGTATTATTCGTTTTTATTTCAGTTGGACCAAATCCTGGCTGCTCCTATAGCTGTCTCACGTAGGTGTTGGGACTACAATAACATCTTGATGTGATAAGCAATTCAGAGCTCTCACATCACTGGATACAGCCCATCACATCCCAGCTCCTCAGGCACGTGGTGGGAGAACTGGTGCTAACACGTGTTAGGGACCTGTTGCAGATGGTCTGAAGACAGATAGAGACTCCACGTAGACAGGAGATAAGGCAAACACCAGACGTGGAGCAATTTCAGAGAAAGAGAAGATTGAAAAAGGCTGAGGGAGAAGAAATCCCTGTTTCTGGGACTGTTTATAATTTGTGACTGACTTGGCAAAGGGCTTTTTATTCCTCCCCACAAAGGGGAGTTGCCAAACTTGGGAGCAGCTCTGGATTTTGGACTCTCATGATTTCATCTCCTTGGCTGCTGGTACGAAATCATGGTGCTCCAGGACCCCTATTTATTTTATGATTCAGGCAGAAAGTTCCCAGTCACAATCACAAAATCATTACAGCTTGAACAACTGTGTTCAGTGATTCAAGACCATTTATAACGCACATTAGTGGTTCCCGTGCTGCTCTGCTGCCTCCACCACGCTTCTCTGCAGCGTTTCTCTGGCTGCAGAAATACCTTCTGGCACCACTCCTGGGGAAAGAAAATAAGAAGCTGGATTGCTTCACTAATAATCTTATTTCCAGTTTGTTTCAATTATGCTGCTTTTCCAGTGGGTGTTAAGTGGTTACTTTGGTCTTACTGGCTCAAGGCATGTAAAACATGTATAGAAGTTTGGGTATAAGAGGTCTCTGCAGAGATACAGAGGAGCCATTGCCCAGCTGGCCTGGCACTGATTTGGGGATGGACAGCACACCCCGAGACCAGTGGTGCTGGGAGGCTGCAGGTCTCTGCGTGCCACTGCTTGGGACTGGGCTCCAGTGCAGGTGACTGAGGGGTTGCTGGAGCCACCAGAGCAGCTCCTTGCCATGTTTGCGATGTCCCTTGCAAGTACAGCCCATGGCAAAACCCTTTCACAGAAGTGCAGCTAATGGGATATTTAGAAATGAAGTTAACCTCTACTAGACTGAGACCAGACTGAGCTTTTTGGGAGGTGCTTTAGTTCTGCCCTTCATCAGCCCCCACCTGAGAGGCCATTTCCCCCTCAGACCAGTGCTCAGATGGGCAACCGGAGAGACTGCAGTGCAAGGAGGGCACAGGGATGCCTCTTCCTGATGTCCTGCTGATTTTGGGAATATTTCAGAGCAACCTCAGTGTATCCAGCTGCCTGACAGGAGATACTTCTGACCTATGTGACTATGCAGAGGAGTAGTAGGAAAGAGGAAGGGGGTTACATTGCTGCATAAAAGGAGCTGTGCATCTGATTGACCTAATTTTGGTCTTCCTTGCACTCTTTTAACTCCACTGGCTTCAGCAAAGAAGTGCTGATTTACCCCAGAAGAAGCTGACCCAATTTCCATGGCCTGCTCTCACAGTGCATTGGGGCTGTGGTGACATTGCTGTCATCTGCCACCCCATTTTCCCTCGTTTCAGGTTTCTGCAGGAGCACAGGACAGCAGGAGCACGATGAGTCCAAGCATGGACGCAGGTAAATTGAGATTTGGGGCAGTAGGAGCTGGACAGCCCCTGCAGCAGGGGAGGCAGATGAGTTGCCCTAACCTGACTTTTCCTATCTCCTTAAAAATTCACAAGGACAAATCATAGTGAGAAACATCTGCGGGTTATCAGGGCTGTGAATTATCACAAGGATGAGCTTGGCTGGGTGTTTTGGGGATGCCCAGCCCCAGCCCACTATGGCTCCATCCCATCCCAGCCCTCTGGATCCCCACCCTGGCTACTGGTCCTGTACGTGGGTGTTGTATCTCCGTGATGGTGAGGGACCTGGAGAAATGAACATCCCTGTACACAGCAATAACCATCCCCTCCCTCCTTCTGTGTGGCAGCTTTGAAACCCTGTGAGAGCTGCATCAGAGCAGCATATAAACCACGGGAGATGAACCAATGCTGCTCTGCTATATTGGTATCATTGGGCATCCTCCAGTAAACAGGCAGGAGGGGTCCAGCTGCTAATTCTATGAGACCATTTCCTATTATTTTAAGAGAACAGCGGCAGAAGGTGCCTGGTGAGCATCAGCAAGCAGCAGCAAACCCAAGAATGTTTCCCTGCCTTTGCTTTTATCTAAAAATTGCCTAGTCAGATCAGTTAATTCATACTTGGTTCACTGGATGGATTTGAATGAAAATACCTGTGAAAAATATTGGAAAGAGATAAACATGCTTTGGTTTTGAACGTTAATCTTTGAAACAATCAGAGGTAATCACCATAAAGCAGAAAGGAAAACAAAAATCCTTGACAGAAGGTATTCCATGTAACTGGAAAAAATAAATGAGGAGCGTTAAAAGCCATTAGTTTTTCACTGCTCCATGTCAGCCCTGCTCTCCACCTTCCAGTATCCCTGGCCTCTCATTCAGCACAGCAAAGAGAAATTTTTTACCCAGTCTCAACATTAAACTCCTGGTGCCAGTTTGACCTTGGCTGGCACAGTGACAGAGCTGGCAATGGCTGAAAAAGAATGTAGGATCCAATGTTTCATGATTAAATGGAGGTTTAGCTGTCTCAGGGTCATGGAGGACTGACCAAATTGGGCCACAGGGGATGAGGTCTCTGACTTGAGCAGCCTCGTCTTACAGCTCCTTGTGTCATTCTCCATTTACAAAGCAGGTGAGCTTCACTATCTCCTTCTTATGTGGTTAGTCTGATCTCCAGCTGGCAATGGGGCCACTCGCCAGATAAATCAGTGGAGAAACTGAGACCAGAGTTTGGTGCCAGTCCAGCAGATTCCTGCCTGGCCCTATGATGTTTTTCTACATGTTCATGCAGGTATCGTGAGTGTCTGGGATTGACACTTCCAGGACATAAATGTACAGTTTTAGAGGTTTAAGCATGGGAGGAGAAATCTGTTCTCCCCCTGCTTCATCCTCAGCCTAAGACCATCCCCATTTCTCTGTTGCAGAAACATAGCAAAATAGAAAACTTTTGTCAGCACTACCCTGTGCTGTCAAAATTCAGATAAAAAAATAAAATTCAGGTAAATGAGAAATGCCTCTGCCTTCCAAGCCCTGCACCTCAAGGAGTAGACCAAACTGACTCATATGTGACACAGGAGTGGATGCCGCAGTGCTGCAATACAGGCTTGCAAGGTGTCCCTGTATTTCCTGGCCACGTCCACTGTATTACCTAATACAGCTATGCAATGACAACCCAGGGATCTCAAAACACTGCTGTCCTCCGAAGAAACCCTGAGAATTGCAGAAAACTACATTTATGTCAGGGACTGGCAATAAAATTAAGATTTAACAACAACTCTGAATCATAGGGTTTCCATGTGGACCCTGTCATTGGGAGTGAAAATAAACAAAGGGAATTTCTGCCCTCCCCACCTCGCCCAAATAAAGCAGAGGGCTAGGGCTGGGTGTACGCTGAGGTGGGATCACAGGAGTGTATTACTGCTGGCAATAACCTCAACAGCCCCGGAGTCTGTGAATGCCTTAAAATATTTGCTTGGGGTTTCTGGAGCAGTTATGCATTCTTTTGGGGTTGAGCGAGTTTTATGGCTATAGTCAGATGCCTCTATTACTCATTTCTGCTCTTTCTACCCAAAATGTCTGACAGGTTCAGCTACTAAAAGCAATCTAAAAACCAGGGCCTGAACTGTCAGATCGCCCGAGTATGGCCTCGTCTCCTGCCTCATCGCTAATGAGGCATGGGGTTGCGTTGGCAGACACTGACTGGCCAGGGAAGAGAGGTAAAGGAGAGCTGAAGTGATAAACTCCTCGATTTAAAGTGACATTTTCTGTGTTACCCAGTGTTCTGGGCCTGACAGCCTTTGCAGAGCTAAAAGAGACACCAGGAAAGGGGAAAGAAATAATAAACCTTCCCCTTGTCTAATTTTCTGATGTCTGGTCTATACCATTTATTTTTAACACTAATGTGACATGGTTTAATGTTCTGCTGATTAAATTAAACTGCTGCATTGGCCTTCTGGCTCTCGCATCGTGACGTGGAAGGGGTGAGGTGGGAATGAAAATTTGCAATGATATCGAGATGAAGTATTTGAGTTGACCCAGAGTGGTTGTCCTCGCTCATATGTAATTTCTCAGGGAATTTTGCAGGAATTCCTCCAGAAATTAGGGAATGGAAAACTTCCATCAATAGGAGGAGGAGGGAAAAAGAAGATTAGATTTCTAAGAAGGCTGAACTTTAATATGAAAAAGCAGCATCTGGCTCCCTGCAGGCCAGATGATGGGTGTTTCAGGAGATCAGGCTCTACCTGGTCACAGTGGGTTTGTCCTGAAGGACCCTGTGGATGGAAGACATCAAAGACCTGGTTCCCACAGGGCATCTCCAAACTCCTCAGTGTTGGCAGAACAGCAGGGCTGAGACTGCCCATGCCCTTGGGCACTGGGGTGTGCAGACACATTGGGCACGTCCAGTGAGAGTTGTGTCAGTGCCTCCACCAATTAAGAAAAAAATGGTCTCCAGGGAGGCCAAACAGGCCCATTTCATAAGCACTAAATGAACATACTGAGAGCTCCTGTAGGACTGCCTCTGTGGGAAAACATATACCCATCACATAAATCATTTTACTAATAGAATTAAGAAAACAACCGCTTTGCACAAAAAAATGACAAATGACCTACAAATAAATAACCTCTCAATATAAACACAGCAAGGAAAAATCATTAAGTGTTTTTTAAAAGCATTGGATTTGACTTAGAGGATCTTTTTCAGATGTTCCTCTCAAGCAAACTTAAACATCAAATAATAATTGTGTAAGGGCAAGTACCATAATAATAATAACAACACTGAAAATACATTATGCATCTTTTCCTTTGATAAAGGTCTCTGTGCTTTTATGAAATGTTCATTATCAGTACTTTCCTCCTGTATCTGAAGAAGACAAACCAGCACTTTAGAGTCTGAACATTTTGGCGTGCGTGGCAGACAACAGAGCTGACAAGGTATTATTTCTGATAGACTGATGTTATAAAACTATCCTTCATGTTCCCTGAAAAATTATTTCTGTTATTTATTTGAAATTAAAACCAACTTGGAAAAAATATCATTTTTTAGAACAGATGCAACTAATGTTTTGTGTTCTTGTAATGTCTATTAATAATGATTGCTCTAATCTTTTAATGTATTTCAAGAGTTTCAACAGGTTTATGGGATAAGCTTGCTATTATTTACCTCAGTGACTGGTTTTATGGAATAACTCCAGCTTTCCATGGAGGTAGATCAAGTGCTGAAATGAAGGAAAATAAAATATAACACCGGTTCTCACTGCTCATGTAAGAAGCAAAAAAATCAAAGAGGGCAAAAAGGACAGGATATGTATTTAAGACGTTAATACTACCAGCCACTCTATTTAGACTGACTGAAGTGGTGCTTTTTTATGTTATTTATATAGGGTCTGGACAAAACATGGAGGAAGTCACATCAGGGAGCAATCCAGCATTGGTGTCTCAAGACAGGGCCCTTCTCTCCTCTCTACCTACTTCCTCACACCATGATTTTGAGGATACTCTGGGTTTATTAGCTCTTACACCACTGAATACAAATGTGTCTCCTGACCAGGGCTGGCCAAAGCCTCCTCAGAGACTGGAAAGCAGCACAACAATTTTTTCTTCTATGGGACAACATTAAAAGAACCCAAACAAGCTATGTGAATGTGTTGCCATCAGTAGGGCTGGCAGATGGGTGCCAGGGACAGCTCTGCTATCCCCTTCACAATGTGGATGAAGCTGTGGGTACAAGCCCCTTCTCTGATCTGCTCTGGTGCTGGAGCTCCAGGAACAGTCAGTGATCCCATCCAAAGTCCTTGAAGTCCAAGGGGCTCCTCTTAGCTTCAAAGCCAGGAAATACATTCTTAAAAGCTGAAACCAGTTTTAGAAACACTTAGGCCTAAATCTGGAAACTTCTAAAAATGTAATATTTTTTTTCTCATATGATAATTGGAAACATGTGTGCCCAGCTCCCACTGTGTTTTGGAAGTTTCTGCCCTAAGATGAACAAGCCCTGCTGCTCACCGGGCTGGAAACTCCCCAAATCTTCACAGATGTGCAAAAGCAAAGCCTAAGACCCGACAGGGTGAACATCGTGGGTTTCAGGAGAAGCGGGCCCCTGGTTTATTACTTTAAAGATGACAACTGCAAAGGCTTTCCAGACACTAAAGGATTTGGCAATAGAATTATCATAGTGATTAATGACACACAAAGAAATGATCAGAGGAATGTGATCTCTTCTTTCCCTGTTTGAAGATTTTCCATGGACAAAACATGACAGCTTTATTTATCCTCTGTTAGGGAAGAATTCAATTTTTTATTGCAATAAAAAAGGTCTGCAATGATTTCTCAGATTAATTCAGATATGTGAGATGAGTCATGATGGGCCCTATAGATCACATAACACTTGTCCTTCCTGAGCAGCGGAGTGGACAAACACTGCAAAGCATGGGCCATGGATAAATGCATTTGAACTTCTAAATGTTATTGAGATTTTAAATTTGAAATGTTATATTGGGAAAATGTGGAATAAACCAGGAAATTTTCCTCCCAAACAATGATCCTCATTTTTAAGCCAACGTCAAAGCTAGTTGAAGTCATTCAAAATACCATTGCAAAGGAAAAAAATCAGTGCTTCCTTTGCTTCTACCAGAAATATTTGTCTTGGTGCACCAAAATGCTGAGGTATAAATGGAAATCAAATACACTAAGAATTCATTGTAAAACCAAGCCATGTACTTACTCAACACAGTTGCAATCATTTCCTGTGTTATCCTTGCAAAATTAGGAAATACTCAGAGCAAACCCTCTTGAGGGATTGCTACAGACATTACAAAGGAAATTTAACAGTAACTTGGAATTTTTTATGGTTTATGATGTTATTCCTTAGACACTTTTAAAAAAAGGATTGTTTTCCTTTTGTAGAAGCACCAAGATAAAGATGGGATGCAAATAATTTTGTATTCAGATGACTGCTGTTGTTTCCCCTCATACAGCTGTAGGATTTGTTCCTTTGGCACCTATTAGTCTTAATAACTATACATTTTTGATGCTGTTCTGTAGCAGTGAGCTTACCATCTTTGAGATTAGTCATTGCAGAAAAATCCATGTAGTGGCGAGGATGATAAAATAAAATCATTATGAGAGTGGATGAAAAACCTAACAGCCTGAAATCAGGTCAAGAGCAGCACTGATTATTTTGAAAGAAGTTCTATATTTATAAATCCTTGGCAGTGCCACTGACTCATTTGGTATCAGACAGTGAAATTAGGATTTTCTCATAGATGAAGTCCTGTTCCTGAAGAAAAAAACCACTGGCTTGTAGATTTAGTGCATTTACCTGCAATGGGTCTGTGCACTCCTGGTGTAACTCAAGCAACCATTTGCCAAATTGGCTTTTCCCACCCCTGCTCTGCAAAGCCTGTCTGCCAGTCGTGTCACTGCCTGTATCGAGCCCTTCAGGATGGGTTGCTCTGATGTGATCAGATAAATCAGCCCTCTCCAGAGCTTTATTTTGGGGAGGGGAGCATCCTCCTGGGGCCACCAGGGTCTCCAGCCAGCCCAGCTCTGGACACGGGTTTGGAGGTTTCCAGCACTTCCTCAGAGGGAAGTTTTCACAACAAGCTGAAGTTCAGGGTGAGGAAAGGTTTCCTGGTGTGCTGCCATGTTTGCTTTCACTTTGTTCAACAGCAGCCACCTCTGTCCAACCACCTGCCCCGCTTGCCCCTCCAAAATGTCACCTTTCAAACACAGTCACACAACCCTTGGCAGCTCCTCCCAGCTCGGCCAAGCCCCTCTGTCCAAGCACTTCATCATTTTTCTTGCTTTTCCCTAATTCTTTCCAGTTTGTCAGCACTTCTGAGCTCACGATCCACCCAGAAATGCAAGGTTGATATTTTTAAAGCTGTCAAGGCTGATATTTTCAAAGTTGTGCACGGGAATTGGATGCTTTGCTGCTTTATTTTTTGTGGCTGGCATTAGAATCTCCAAGACAATTCTGAAAACCTCAGCCTGTGGATTTAGGAGAGAGTGACATGGGTTTTTAATGGGACCCATGGGTCGCATGCCATGGTCACATCAGCCCTTCCCATCATCACATTGAATGTATGACACCTTTTGCTGGTAGTAAGGAGGGACAGAAAACACACACACAAAAAATCTTAAACCTAAGGGTTAATTTTGCTTAAAAACCTAGCAAGAAATCTAATTTCTCCATACAAGTCTGTGCAGAGCCAGAATGTTCTCTGTGTAATTTCTGACTTCAATAGGCAAGGGCCGGTGGCGAGCCATAATTAGAGCTGGCTGGAGAACAATGGATTTGTTTCATGGCAGCATCTGAGGTTTCAAAACCTGTTTATGTTCTGCAGAGGAAACGAAATCAAAACATTTCTCATGTGAGATGGGAGCCTGTCTAAATGTCCACTTTCTGAGCAGCGAGATCCTCATTTCTCTGCATGTCTTCCCCTGCCCTCTTTGCTGCGGTCAGGGCACAGGGTGTGTGTGCAGCCGGGAGCAATTACGGAGTGGATACGCCTGGGTGCCAAATGCATCAGTGCTCAAAGCGACCCATGTGTTTTGATAAAAATAGATGAAATTGAAAACACTGTGACGACTCCTGCCTGAAATGTTCAGCCTGTTTGGGATCACGCTGACCTGGTAATGTGTCATGCCAGCACCCTGGTGTGGCAGAGGCCGACCTAAAGGGACATGCTCATCTTCTGTCTGGTATTTCTGTCTAGAAAGACCTTAAAAATCTGATTTTTTTTCCCCTAAGGTCTAGCTAAGACTTTAAAAACAGCTGCTCTGCAGGGATATTAAAGGCCTGATGGCATACTTGGCAGGAGTGGACGTCTGCCCGGGAATCACTGGCATTTCCTCTCCTGCCCCACGTGTTTGCTGACCATCTGCACCTCCGCCACTCTAAGTCCTGAAGCAGCTCAGCGCAGCTGCATATTCAGAGTGGATCCTTTCCATGAAAGCTGCTAATCAGTTATAGCTGGATAGTTTAGTCCTAACATCACAGTGTTGAATAATGTTCTTTCACACTGAAAGAAAGACTTGAACTAGAAGATATTGGTAGTCTGTGACCTTGGAACAGTTGGAGAAATAGGAACCTCTCTATTGCTATGGATGTGGAGAGACTTACCAAAACTCCCATGGACCAAAGGACTGGGGCTTTTCTGCTGGGGTCTATGCAGCTGGAATGATGCACAAGGGGGAATGCCAGCCAAAGGTTTTCTCCAGTTGGGTAATATAATTTTGTAAAACTTACAAATTTGGAAAAAATTTGAACAGATTTGTGATCTTCTAGATCAACTAAAACTTAAAAGCCTTTGAGATAGCCATTATATTGACATAAGAAGAGACCACCTATGGGAACTGCCAGCCTTACCCAGCTGGATGTCAGCAACTCCCTTCCCGGCCTCCTACACCCAGAAAAATTTCCACTCCGAGCTCAGATAGCACAAACCATTGCCTTCAGTGAACAAGAAAATGGTTTCAAATGGAGTTCCCCTTTCAAGTACCAGCCCCTCACTCGTGCTGCTAATTAATGAAGACCACTGCAATGAGGACGACTTCTTCTCTGCCATCTCCCAGATTCTGGGAACTGCAATAAGACAAATGCAGCAGCACATGCAGGCAGAGAACTTTCCTGGCATTGACATCTGAAATATAGGCCCTTACATTACTGCTTAGCCAGGAGAAGTAGGGCTGCTGTTTAGGGTTGAGACACAACACTTCTGCAAAGTAGTATGTGCCCAAAAGTTCAGCTTCTTCCTAAATAATGAAGCCCCTTGCTTTGCAGTAGGGTGGCCAGGAGGTTTACAATAAAGAATAAAAACTGTTCTCCTCTGCCAGCTTCGCCATCATCACATGCATAACCACTTTGGCATGTGGAGGAAACCCAAGGGCTGCCTTTCCCATACAAGAACGCTTGGGTTCATTAATAGGCTCCAAAATACACAGGAAACGGGGAAACTGCAGAGCGGTGAGATTAAACTGCTGCTTCCAGCTCTGTGGATGGCGCCTGCTGCAGAGGGAGGGTTGTAAGCACATTTCGAAGCCCGAACCACAGCTTCCTTCTGAGCTGGGGCTGGTTTTGTTTGAGGAAAACAAAAAATACCTGGCTGATTTGATAACCACTTACCCTGCCATGGCCTATGAACCTGTGTGCAGACAGTGTCCTCGGGCTGCAGGAGGTGGCATGGGACTATGGGTGGCTTGGTGGCCTTGGGAGCAGGCTGAGTGGTGCAGCCATTTGGGATAGGTTTTTGGGGCTCTTGCAAAAATGACACATCCAGGCAATATTTTCAAGGGGAAATGTTCAAAGGTGGTGTTGAAAATGCTGCCTCCTGATTTTCTAACCCCAGCTTCACCAAGTCAAGGAACAGCCCTGGCTGATGTCCCATGAACTGGCATTTTTGCAAGAGAAACCTCTGTGCTTCACTGTTTTTCAGATCCCCCCTTCATCAGTGATAAAGACCCCACAGGTGGGGTCTAAAGTCCTTTTAAATTGGAAACCTTGAGTTTTTGAACAAATTACATCTGACTTCAGGAAATAAGGTACACAGAGCAACATTGACTGGCGAAGTTCAGTGATAGTATTTGGGTACTGCTGTGAACCAGTTGCCATTGCAGAATGTGAATTGGTCTGTCCTCAGAAAGCCAGCTGAAATCATTGCTGGCTGCTAGGGAGCTTCCATAAAATCAAATTGTTTCTTCCATACTCAAAATAGCATAATCTAGATAAGAAAGGTAGGCAAACTTTTCCAAAAAGTCATTTGTCTTTTTATCATGCCAGTCATTGCTTTCCCCAGGGATGTACAAGAATTAATTCCCTTTGCCCACAATTAGCAATTTTTATGACTAAAATTCTTTACTCTTTTAGAATATTTTGCACCTGAAAAGTCTACTTAATTAATTTTCACAGAGTGGTGAGTCTGTCACCAGAGTAAAAGAACCAAGTGAGGAAAAAACATGAAAACACATCGACCCAGCAAAGGGCAGAGCTGTTCAGGCAGGATGGGGTTCTGGGGCTGCTCCCTGCAAGGGTGGGGGTGCAAGGGACTGCCAAAGGGACAATGCTCTCTGCTTTCTGGCCATGTCGCTCACCTTCAGAGCCAACAGGACTGGTCATCCCCAATCACTGCCATTGGCGTGCTGATGGGCATCAGAAAGTATGAGGAGATACTTGCTCCTCTGTTTCTCTCGTCCCCTTTTCTCAGAGGAGTCAATGACTTCCAGCTCTGCTGAATCACTAAAATCAGTGATACTTCTGCAGCAAAATGTGATTCAAGGTGACCAAGGGGCAAAAGTCCCAGCTCCAGCCTGTGTCCATACTGGCCATTATTGCTGTGCTGACGGAATGGGTTAGCCTATGGAGAGAAAGGAGTGCAGTAACTTTAATGAGGGTGCTAGCTTCCTAATAGCCTGAATGCCTGCATTAGTACATTTCAAACTTAAAAAGCCTTTCTCTGAATAGCTCTCTGCTGGTTATATCACCAACGGAAAATAGCTTTGAGGGAGGAAGATGGGTTTCTTTTGCATGCAGACACAGGGGTGTCTGTATTGCCCTGAGTTGGTCGTGCCCTGACTTTCTCTCAGCTGTCAGCCTGGCCGGCACGGGGAGCAGCAGCTATTCCTGGGCACTTCCTCAGGCACTTCCCAAAACAGAGATGAGTCACGGTGCTGCTGGGTGGCAAAACAAGAAGGATGATCTGAGTGACTATGAGCTATGAGTTAGAGGAGATGGAGGAAAATGAAAGGCTGAGAACAGGAAAAGCTCTTTCCTCAAAGTGTATGCATCTGATGCTAAAGAGCCTGAAAATTTATCAAAATTCACTTTTTCTTTTTTCTCTCAGATAGCATGTTTCAACTATGCTAACCCTTTAAAAATTACCTTAGGTAAACCCAGGCCCATAATCTTCACTTTGCCATGAGCAGGCCATTGTCTTTGAATAGCCCTACACGTATGGACAACTCTGCCATCATAGGGAGACAGGTCCCAGCTCTGCTTCTTCACAAGCTCCCAGAACAAACCTGTGTGTGCAGAACTGAGGACCAGCCTCCTGTAACAACTATGCGCCATCAATGTGATTCTTCCAGAGATGGGCTGAGAACAAGACCTAGTGAGTACCTGAAGGACTTGTATTTTAGGAAAGAAGAGCCAAAACATTAGCAGTATGCAATGGGTGGAGCAGACACGCAGTGACTGCTGAGCAATGGGACCTGTTGGAGCTGTGGGTAAGTCAACCAGAAATGTCGTGCTTATTTCATCTGGTAACATTTGGTCCATTTATTTTAATTGCAAGTAGATGCAAAGCAGAAAGAATGGATTGCAGTTATTGTTGAAGCCGGTAAAACATTTTGTGTGAAGACAGGGTTGGTCTTCAACCATTCAAGTAAAACCTATTGCCTAAATAATAAAGCTTAAAAGATGAGCAAATTGCTGCTTAGAGGCTGCTCCAGTTCCATATCACTCAGGACAAAGCCAAGGCTGAATACAGGAGCAAATTTGCTGCCTACCTTATTAGAAAAACAAGCCCTGTGCTGGATTTGAGCCATTTTGAATTGTTCACGCAGAGAAAGACCAGAGCAGCAGCAGCAGGAGCGATAGTAGTGGGAGCGTTATTGGTCCAGATCTGCAAGCGCTGGGGCAAGCACACGTGAAGGACATAGCATTGATGTAACTGGCTTGTGGTAGCCAGAAGAAATAACCCAGATAATGCTATGTGCCAACCAGCCCACCTCAGGCTGGGGACGGGGAGTGCTTCCCCATGCGTGTTTTAATTCCTGGCCCAGTGCTTGTCCCCCTTCTGTGTGCTGAGCAGCTGGACCAGATTTTACAAACTCAAGCTGGTTTGGGGAAAGCAATGCCTCGCTGGCATGCGGCTATTCAAGCTGGTGCCTATTATGTCGCTCATATTAAAATTCTATGAAAACAGGCATTGTACTCTGAAAGGCTAAGCAAACCTTGTTATACAGTAATTATGCAATCAGGATATAATCTAATTTCTGTGGCTGGGGTGTGGAAGGAAAGTTTTGATTCCTAGATGCTCATAGGGGTCTCTGCAATGGAATATGCATCTAGACATATTTACAACTGGTGGCAATAAAAATTCTAAGCAATGCTAACTATATTGAGCTTCTGTGACATCAAGAGCAACTTACAAAAGCCCTGCACAGCTGGTTAGACTCAAAAAGACTCTTCTACTCAATAGTCAGACTTTCTGCAATTGAAATGCTCTACAATTAACAGCCTCTTCTGGAACAGGGCAGGAAAGAGCTTTCAAAACCCATGACAGTTTGAGGTTTGATTTTTTTTTTTGAGATCAGCTCTTCCCTTGAATTTGAGAGGCAGCCAAAGCTTTTCAAAGCTTTTCTAAAACAAACAAGCAAAACCAAATCCTCTCTCTACTCTCCTGTGAGAGGAACACCCTGGACAAGCAAATTGCCCTTTACCAAGATGCTTCCCTGGTTGTGAAACTGCCACAGGCAGAGCGAGAACTGGAATCTGGGTTTCTTGCCTCCCTAATTTTCCACATCACTGGTGCTCAGTATGATTTGAACTCAGCTATTTGCTGTGGTGGGGTGCTCATTTTGCTGTGGGAGAATTTTGTGGTTTGAGCCTGCCGAGAATCAGGATGTTCAATCAGGATGGGTGTGTTCCCATGAAAAGTTTGACTTTCCCTGTATCTGCAGTTTTAACAAAACAGAGTTCATGAAAAAACTCCCTTAGTCTTTGTTTCTATGGACACAGAGTCCTGTGGCTCCATGGGGCAGAAACTTAGAGTCAAAGAGGAATCCAGGATTTTGTCTATCTGATGGGCCAAATACTTTACCGGTATAAATAGCCTGAACTCTGCTCAGTGGGACTGTGGCCATTTATGCCAATAGAGGACTTGGCCCGCAGTCACAGCCTGTTTCTTTTTTTAAACTGCAGGAGACATGACCTGAACCATGCGGAGACAGTTTCAGACCCTGTCTACCATCACTTTCGAGGCACTCAGGGCTCAGCGGTCCCAATTCAGTCCATGCCTGAAAGGCTCCAGGGATGGGAAGAGGGAATGTGGAGCCCCCCTGGGTTTGGAGAGTCCATGGACATCCCCATTACGCTCCTGTTTTGGCTGGCTCTAGAGAGAAGAGCTGTCAGATGTTGCAGCCTGGATCAGCCCAGCTAAGCCTGGAGATTAGGAATAGATTTAGACAGAGTATATACATAGGGCTGTGGGCATGCATCCCAGCTTAGCTTTACACATCGCAGGTGTTCATGGAAACTCCCAGCAAAGGACTTTCTCGGGCACTGCTCCTCCTGCACCATCTGCCCCACACTGCTGTGTTTTGCAGCTCTCTATTCCTTCCTTGGCCACTCCATGGCTGCTCCCTTCTCTGCTTTTTCTCCTCCTCTCCTGGAGTCACAGATCTTCTCTGGTCCCTCAGCAGGGACCTGGAGACCAAAAAATGGGGAGCCGTGCTGTGTCCCCTCCACACAGGCTGTGGCCAGGGGATCCAGGCTGTGCTCCCCCCTTGTGTAGAGTTCCCACAGAGGTGGCTGAGTTTTATGAGGGGAGCTTTGAGGGCTGAACACCTGCATGGGGTGAGTGTCAGGGCCACGGGTTTGGGCTGGCATCAGAGAGCCCGTGGAGGCTGAGCAGGTTTTCTCTGGCTCATAAAAACACGGTTTAAAAAGCTAATAGATTTACACATCTGGTTTTTACAGAGCATTTTAAACTGGCAACTCCTGACTATAAAAAAACCCCTACCAACCAACACACAGAAGAATTCAATAAATCATTAAAGCACTGCATCCACAAGCACAGCCATGTCTAAACCTTCAGCTTCTGCATTTTTGGGGTACGTGAAAGCCAGAGGTTGCCATTGCCAACCAGCTAAACACTGAAAACCACGGCTGCCCCTGCTCAGCCATTGCCTCTTTGAACCAGCACTGCAAAGGCTTGTTTCCTAAATACCACCTTCCGAAAATTGCTTTTGCTGCTGCCCCTGTGAAAGTTTGCAGGGAAAGCCCACTCTGGGTGTTGCTTCCCATATCAGACACACAGCCTGGCAAGGGAAGAGATTTCCGCTCCCATTCTCCTCCTTTTTTTCTTGTGTGACATTTTCACTTCCTACCAAATTGTGTATGCCCTCCGGACAAGTGATTAAATTAGAAGATCAACAATACATGAAGAGGGAGTGGGTTCAATTCGCAGAGAAGCAGCTAAAAGTGGTTTATTACATCTTTTATCTTTTTTGCTGGGAGATCATTTTCCAAATCGTTAAAAGAAAAATCAAGTGAACAGGATGACCAGCAGCTAAAAATTGCCTTTTTCTTCACAAATTGATGTGATGACTATATTATTTTAATTAAATAATAATAAAAAAATAGATTAGCTAAGACTCCTTTTGAGGTCAGATTCTTACCTCAGTTACCCCAGTAACTCACTAATTTATTGTAGCAATTCAAGCCATCATGTTCATATTTACCATCAAACAAATGGACACAGCTCCCATGGCAGCTCATCTGACGACAGACTATATATATGTGCCTGCTTGCCAGAATGCAAACCACCAACCCTTTCTCTGCTTGCACCGCCAGATCAAGACTCATAAAGAATATGGTCCATCAAGGTGTAGGCAGTGTTACAGTGCTTCTTGCACCTCACATTTACACCCACTTTCACCTCCTTTTACACCAGCAGATGTTCAGAAGGCAAGTAAGAATAAAGCCCCGTTTCTAAAAAAAAGAAAACCTTCCAAAATGAAAGAAGTTCCCGTTTTTATCAAGTAATAATTTCCAGGTGCAGTGAGCTGTCAAAGCACAAGATGTGCTGAACTGGGCTGGGTATAACACTGCTGAAATCACAAAAAAATACTGCAATCCCAGTGAAAGAAACCCTTAGAGCTGCAACAGGAACATAAGGCTTGTTGCTTTTTCCTGGTTTTCTCTTGCTCTTTTTTAACCTTATTTGAGCTCCTTGTGACTGGCAAGAGCATGGTCTTCTGCTATCTGGATCCAGGATATCCAAGCCAGAGAAAGATCCAAAGCTTGTCAATTATCAGCAGACAGGAGATGATAATGCACTTGAAATAGGTCCAACATTTAAAAACCCTTGCTATAAAAAGGCAAAGGATTATTCAATCACAACAAACAACACTGCAAGGCCTATTAAAGCTGGGTCACCATGTTTTCACTGAGAGCTGTATCTTCTGCTTTTGCTCCATCATCCGCTATTCACATGACTCTACTTAGCAACCGCATCTGATTAAGCTTGCTTGTGGCTGGGTGCTGCTCTTTTTTTTATTTGAATTACTGCCTCCTGGTGTTTTTTTTCTATTTCACAAAATATAGCTGAATTATCTCCTCTCACCCAGAGTTTGGGTGCCTGGTTATTCCCCTTTTGCATGGTAAAGCTGAGCATCCTCACTGTTGTTTTATGGCGGGGATAGGAGAAAACAAAACTCATTTTCATGCAAATCCCCACTGTCTATCAGACATCATAGTTGTCAAGCAGGTCATTAGAGGCCTACTGTGTAAAATGTAGATTACTAATTAAAGCTGAAGAAATAATTTGCAACAAATAATTTATCCAATGAATTTAGATTTTTTTTTTCTCCTTGTGGAGTCTCTGTGAGCAAGTTGTTACTTCACCAGAGTTGGCCATTATTTGAAATGTTTTTAACTCATTATGCTCTTGATTCTGTTTTTTCAGCATTACTTTTCTGAGTTAGGTGGTTTATCGATGCTGATCACAGGATTTATCTTCTGGATCAGGTGTCAGGATATGGCTGAAATGAATAAATGCTAGTATATGCTTAAAAAGTGTTCCCTGAACACTGATTTGTGTTTCTGCAAATGTCACAATACAAGAATAGTTCAGGAATTTTCCACTAAAATACAGGTATCTAGCAAAACAACATAACTGCAAAATCTAAAATTTTACCTTGAGCAAATCTTGCATAAGGCAAAAGGGTCTCCAGCCCGTGGTGTTATTATGCAAGTCTTTGAATAAGTATCATTAAAAAATAGGAAAAACAGGGAGATTATCCTGCAGGGAAAAGGTGAAAAAATGTGTCTGGCTGCTACCATCCCCAAAGGCCCTGGAGGGCCCTACACACATTCATTTAATATAGAGGTAACTGAAAATGAAAACTTACATGTCGTGATTCATAGTCACGGGAAACATGATTTAACAAAATCTGATCAGTTCACTATGATGGAAAATGTCAAAACATGGATTCTGGATATTTTTGATTGACCATTTATCTTTAACCATTGACACATTCTGTTTCTTTAGCTCAAAATGTTCATCTGATTCAGCTGGAAAAGAGAAACTGAAATTTTCTATTGATTTTCATCCTGTTACGAAAGTCAATTTCTACAGACATTAATTCTGGTATAATGCACTAGGAACATTCAAAGAAAGGTGGAGCACAAAAAAAGGAGCAAAATTCAGCCAGTGAATTAATTCCAACATTCAAGCACATATTCACAGGAAACCATATGCAATATTTACCATTTTCATTAATAATGTGGGGCAAAGTCACATATATGGCTTATACTACAAAATCTTGGATTGCAAAGGAGCAGCTCCATTTTCAGCCCTGCCAATGAAGAATGCGGAGAGCAATCTTGCGGGGATTTAGGAGAGTCTCAATGAATTAAAAAAAGACAATTTGTACCAGATTCTTCCATCCCATCTGCTTTGTATGTGGAGCACTCGGTGTTCCCTGTGCTGACTCACTCGCCTTTGTGTTTGCAGGCGCAAGAGGCAGCGTTGCTGCCGAGGAGGGATGGGAGATG
>NW_010178163.1:45316-57356 GCF_000695765.1 Mesitornis unicolor | reverse complement strand
AGCAGGAAAATGGAGGAAAAAAAAAAAGCAGTAAGCACTCAACGCTTGCTTGTCTAGTCTAAACAGCTCCCAGGGCACAGCAGGCAAGGTTGATAATGCTGCCGAGAGACGAAAGCTGTTTGGGGAGAAGCAGTGAAGTTTTTTTGCTTTGTGGCTCCTCCATGGACTTTGCATCTTTCCACTACAATCCGCAGGGAAGTCAGGGGAAGGTTGTGGGAACTTTCCTCCCAGAAATCTGGCATTTTTGGGGTGGTTGCTGGGCATCCAGTGCTGGAGCCTTTTACGGCTTCCTTGCCTATGGTCTTGGCTAAGAGCAGACAAATCTTTGTCTGCTGTCACCAAAACCAAAGATGGCCTCATGACAACCACAGGAGTCATGTGGAAGGGGAGATGATTTGGGATAAATTTTCAGCACTTACACCGACTGAATAGCACCAGTGACGAGGGGACATGGTAGCCCTTCGAAGAGAGACTCAAGCAGCAGTAAAGGACATGGGCCTTCCCAGCTTGGCCACCAGTGCTATGTGCAACCCTGGATAAGTCCCATTTCCATCTGTAAACTGGGAATAACTGCTCTTCTTCAACAGGTCCTTTGTGTTCCCTGGATAAGGTGTTTTACATAAGACCTAAATTACTATTTTCGTACATGGATAAAATGCTCATATAGAAAGGAGCCCAGATCAACCCTCAAACCAAGGAAAATCTTACCCTAGGCTAGGCATGCCAGCCCACCTCTTCCACTGACTCCCTTTCTCTCACATGCAAAACAAGCACAGCCTGATCAATATTTGACTCCGCATCAACACAGTTGGACCCACAACAACTGCATGTGTTTGGAGTGAGGTGAAATGGGCTTGACCACCTTTGTAGCAGAGGCCATCTCCTCTATAACCACCTTCCTGTGGGAACGGAGCCTTTCATGGAGCTGCATCACTGCTGGGGAGACAACAGCAGCATGGCTGCAAATGCAGCACTTCTGTGCTTAAATACATTTTTCCCCCAGAGTGAGCATAGGATATTTTTTAAAAAAGCAAAACACCAAAAAAAACCACTGAAGATAAAAACAACCTTATTCAAAGCTGGCTGAACTCAATGGGAAGACTCCTTCTGCATTTCAATGAGCTTCAGCAAGGCCCATGGGGCCTGATTAACATAAGAGCTGGGAGGAAGCTTTCCAGGTGCTCCCCACACCCACACCCAGGGCCAGGTTTTCCAAGAAGACTCAGCACTGATGTGTTTTGCCCTCCAGCTCCATGATGTGTTTACAGCCAGGCAGCCTAGCAATGACAAGGAGAGTTTCTGCATTGCTGCCCAAGATATACATATTCATTTCTAAAGGAGATTATCTAGCTTTCCATCCATGACAGAAGAGATGCCTCATGACTCATCCCCAGACATGCCCGGCTGCCAGGTTGCACCTCCCCAGCCTGATTTGTGAGGTCTTCTTATGGTCTCCTCGCTGTGGCTGGGAGAGCCTGGACCCTGTGAACACTAAGGAAAGAGCAGCAGGCACTCCTAATCCTGCAGTTACGCTTCTTATTGCGGTGGATGGGGTTTCGTCATCATATCCGGTTCCGCCCAGCAAGAAAACAAGAGCTAATCCTACCAAAACCTCACCAGACCATTGCTGGGTCTATCAGCAGGCAGACAGCATGGCTGGGGAGGCAGTGACATTTGCAGGAGGTTTTATTCAGCTGGGAGGGATTTAACCCTTTCTCCCAGCAAGGTATTACAAAAATGTGTATTTGAGAGAGCAGAAAAACAAATCAGGCCTGACTGTGCTGATTATCAAAAGCACAAGAACTCGGTTAAGGTCTCTGAAGAAAGAGCCTTCATCCTCAGCTCCCAGAGACATGCCCATGAGTCTGCAATAGCTCTCGTTAATTTGATGGGGACCCAAATTTGAACGGTAATCCAGTTCTCCATGCTGCTTTGGCTTGAGTACAGCTGGTACCTCTGCAGTGGTGGTGCTGCCATGGGAATCATGCTATGAGAGCAGGATCCCACTTGGTCTGAATCCAGATCTAACCCCCAACCAGGAGCCAGCATAACCATGAGAGCTCTGGTGCTTTCTCATTGAAGACCTAAATCCTGCCTTTGCAACCTCTCCCTGTGCTTTTATTCTTCAGCCGAAAATTTTATTGAATCCCTAGAATTAGCCCATCCAAATAATTTATTTATGGGTTTATTGCGGCAACCTGGTAAGACTCGAGGTCGCTGCAAATGTACCAGTGTAACACAAGGCACAGCCAGTCCAGACCCTGGTGCTAGGACTTAAATGCCTAAAGACATTCTCGTCAGCATTATTTCTGTATTTTTTTAAATGCTGAACTGTATGTTTTAGAATACACAGCTGTCTTTTTTCAGAATAAACCAAAAATAGCAGATTTTCCTCTGCTTAGCTGGGTGTTAAATTATTTACATTTCAAAACCCCTAAGTAGAAACAATGACTGCATTTCCAGAGCCTGCTCCTGCTGTCAAATACCCTTTTCTCTTCTGCAGCCTAATTTAGACTTCCTTTTTAGAGTTGCAGTTTAGCTCCATTTTCAATTATACTAGAGGAACCAAGATTTCAGGCCATTATCTCATCATTTCCATGAATAGCAACAAGAGATGTTCTCTGTGAAGGCAAATATCCCTCATGGTGCCCACGCAGGCAGTGGCCCACGGCCAGGGATGCTCAGGGAGGAGGTGAGGAGAATTCAGTCCCCATGGTCCCTTTGGATTTGGGCCAGGGGAAGGTGCTTTGCTCCACCCATGCAATCCCTGCGAGGATGTCCTTGTCCCCTCAAGCCATGGTGGCTTGTCCCTTCCTGGCATCATTGACGTGGGTGGTGCTCCCAGGGGTGCTTGTGCTGTTGTGACACCAAGCCTGGCTGGGAAGACGTGGCCACTAAAGCAAAGCCAGGGAAACCTCACTGTCATGGAGGGTACTGACAGCCCAAGGCGAAACCCCAAGGCATGGCAGGACACCACGTCTAGAGATGTTTCTTGTGGTCAGGGCTGTGACATGAAACCCAATGCCTGGAGACCAGCCCAGGTCAACAAAGCTGCTTTGATAGGGGTGCAAGTAGGGATCTGAACAAGAAAAGGTCTCAAATATCACATAATTTCACCAGACTGCTGTTCTGAAGAGATGGCTGAGCCTCAGCATTTCTTTACTTAACCCCAAACCCCACTTGGCACTACCTTGCTTCCCACTCAACCTTGCAAGGTGCTTTGTGCCACCGTTGCCAAAACCCTTGTGCAAGCGCCAGCCACCTTTGCCCCATTCCCAGTTAAATCCCAAAATGCGTTACCACTGGCATGGTGACTGCCTGTCCAAAAGGCAGTGGGAGCTGAACACCAACATCAATGCCCTGGCCAAGGAACATAGACTTCACGTCTTTTACTGCGTTGGTTCACCCAGACTCATTATATTTGTTACTCCTGTAGCAGACCAGCATCCTGGTGGTATATACTTTTCTTGGATGCTTATAAAAGGAATATCCCATGTCTAACTGGAACCTTAGTGTTGCCAGCCCCTGTAGTTTTATTACCAATCTTCTGATATTTGGAATTTTTCATAAAGCTGTGGCTCTTGGATGCAAGTAATAAAGTGAGACTCTCAGCTTTCACTGAGAAATGAAAGGAAGTTTCTAGTTCTCGTGTTTTAGAAAAGCTGGAAAATGTGCCTAAAGGCACAGACTCTAAAAGGCAAATTAAAAGAACCGATATGTTTTATTTCTTTTTAAAACAATTGTGATTTAGGGATGGGAATGGTGGGGCTGGATTAATGATTTATAGATTCTGTGCTTGGCAGCTCTCCAGTCTCAGTGATGGCTCCGTGCAGGGGGATCTGGGGCTTTCTGAGAGCTGCTTGGTGGTTTTCACCTGGTGTCACACAGCACTTTTAAACAAAACCCTAAGGAAAATCTATGTAATTGTTATTCTACAGTAGGCACAATTAAAAAACTCAGTATGTGCCATCTCCTAAACTGGTTCGATCTGGAATTTCATGTATTTAGATTCAAATGGCACTCTGCTGGCATGCTGAACGACACGTTCAACTGGGGTGGGCGGCACTGAAGGTTTGAAAAAATGAGGGGGTTTGTGTATTTTGGAGGTCTCAGAGCTGAGGCTGGCCCCTTTTCAAATCTGTCTGGCATTTGCATCACCCCTGTATGTTATTTCTTAACCTTGCTGCGCTGCTGCTCCCTACCAGACCACGAAAAGCAGTCACCACCCCTCGGTGTCCCACCTCTGCAGAGTCTGTGCTGGGGTCTTGACTGATCTGAGCCCAGCAGTGCAAACCCAGGAGGCCCCAACTCTGGCCGTGGATGCAGTTCTCTCCACCAAGCCATTACAGACAATGTGAATAGGCATCGCCAACTTTATTGCCCCATAATACCAAATGCACAGTAAATATCCTAATAAAAAGTTGTTTCTTGGGAAGGCAGCGCTTTGTCAATCTTAACACTGTACCTGATATGCGTGTGCAGTGCATGTTCATGTTTGTTTTGAGAAAAAACTTCCAAACTGCCTTTCCCACTGTATGAGCTAAAAAACTGAAATGCTGTCATACTGCACCTGCCCCGAATTACAGGAGCACAAATGGGTGTCAGTAAATGCTTGTGACCCACAAACAGAAGCAGCGGAAAGTGGGGATGTTGGAGGCCACCATGGACACCCTGCAGGGTTTGGTCCCAAATGGTGAGCTGGTGAGCAAACTCCTGTGTGTGGGCATTGCTCAGCAGGAGCATCCTGACCACATCAACCCTGCAATGGTGTAGGACTTAATCCTGCATCCTTTTCCTCTCACCTCACATTTAATTTCATTTTTTTAGTGCAAAACCTGTCCGAGGCAGCTGCAAGAAAACCCTGCCAAAGGGTGCTCTGCAAGCCAGTGCCTGTGAACCAAGAGTCTGGCTTTGCTCGCTGGGAGGTGTAAATGGGGGCTGTGGAATGGCTGGGGTGTAAACCAGAGAATGCTGCGCAGCCAAAACTGGAGAAGGCGATGTAAACAAGCTCCACCTTAAACTGCAGAGAGCACCTTAAGCTTTCTCCTGGCCTCCTGCCACCGAAACTGCTCCAGGCTGAGCTTTAATCAGAAGGAAGACTGTGCTTTGTATGGTGGTGGAAGGGGCGGCCAGAAGGACATTTCTCCATTTATTTTTTTAATTTTAAATGATTCTTTCTTGGGCAGTGGGTTTCATTTCTTGCCCTGGCATCCCCTGGTCCCGTGTGATGCTCCCTGAAAAGGATTTCCACAGCTGGGACCTGGGCAGGGACACACTGGGTGGGGGAGGGGAGCTCCATCCAGGACCCACAGGGGGGAGATGCATCCCAAGGGCTTGTCTTGGGCTCAAGGATGCATCTCCCCCCTGAGGGTCCTCAGATGGAGCCTTGGGTGCCCTTTGCAAATCACTCACAGCTCCCCCAGCCCAGCGGATGAGAGGGGTCTATTTTTCACCAGGCATTTCCTGCTAATCAGACCATTAGTTCTTGTGTTGATTAACCAGCTAGTTCTCAATTTAATTAAAACATCTGCTTTTTTTTTGTGGTTTGTTTTTTTTTTAAAAAGCCAGAGGTTTCAATCATGTTTTATTCTTATCGTACCAGATCTGATTGACACTGGCCATAAATATCAGGAGGAAAGCAAAGCAATTAACCCTTTCCCTTGCTGAGGAGGGATCAAATTTATCATTGACTCTTCTCCCAGGCTGTGGATTTTTATAATGCTGCTTTGCACCAGAGTCTGAAGATCTCAAACCCTTTATCCGTACTTTCACAGGGTTTCTCTATTTCATTAAAATATAATGCAAAAATATGCCAGCAAGGAAGCGAGCACAAAACCAGCATTATGCATAGAAAGCGATGCAGGGCCAGATCCTGAGAGGACAGCAAAGCAGATCGAGGGGATTAGGTTTGGTTTCTATGCCTAAGCAGGGTCCATTCAGTCCTGTCGGCTGATGCCACAGGCAGTGCCCCTGCATGCAGCCCCCGAGCAAGCACTGACACAGGTTTGTGCGCTGCTGCAGCTTGGAAGAGCCTGTGCAGGTCATGCTGTGCTTTCGGGCTGTTTGAAAGTGGGAGACTTCAGCAGTCAAGTAGAAATTCAGGGTGGGGAGAGATGTGATCTGTCGCAATTAACCCCGAGCGGCAGGTGTATGACGCAGATATGTCCAAATGTTTGGTTTGCAGTGAAAAGAGTGAGTGCTTGGCTCACCTATGGTGGCATGGCCATGCCCAGTCATGTTCATCAGTTGTGGGAGGAGGATGCTGAGCACTTGCTGGCTGCAGCACCACCACCCCAAGCCTGGCCCTGCTGTGCCTGCATAGCATTGGCTCCATGCACTGTGGGGAAATTTGGGACAAGGCTGGTTTTTTTACGTAAGGCTTTGGTGTCTGATTACCAACCTCAAAAATGTTTGGCTATAACTTACTTTTGTGGTTTGGACTAAGGCCAGGAACTCCAGCAAGAGAAAAGTCAAACCTAAATAAATGAGTTCAAGTTCAAACCTCTCCAGCCTTGGCCGTGGGGCGTTCCCTGCTGCCGCCCGGGACGCCCGGGGTGCTGGGAGAGCCCTTCTGCAGAGAAACTGCTGCACAAAAGGCTTTAGAAAGTATTTTCCAGAGGCAGATAATGGCCCATCTTTCATCTTGCAAAAAAACCCAAGGTAATAATTTGCTCCTCTGCATTTCCCCATGATGGCAAGCTGCGCCTCTTGGGATCTATTTCTTTCCTCCCTACCTGACCATGTTTCCCACAGCCCACGGGGGTACAGCCCTCTCCTCGACACAAGTTTTACCCTTCCTCTAGCCTGCATCAAATGAACGCTTTGTAAAACATCATCCACTTTGCTTCTGCTTTGTGTTTCCTGCTCAGGAGCCACTGTGGTCTCTGCTCAGAGGCAGCCACAGCTTTGCCCTGCTCCTCTTCTTGCACCCAGATTTAAACCCTCCCTGTGCACCCTCCCTGAACACAGAGACACTCTTGTGGAGATGTGACCTAAACCTTTTTTAAGCCTTGTGAGCATCAAGGCGTTTGCTCTCTGCTTTGCTTGCTGTGGCAAGGGTTCCCGTGGGCAAGAGCCTCCTGCACCCATTGCCCACCATCATGCTGGTTGTAAACAGAGTCAGCACAGTTCAGGGAATTGCAGAGCCAACTGCTTTTTGTTTCAGATATTGCCTCCAACAGGAACTGTTTCATAGACATCTTCCCAAACACATATGGCCAGATGGAAACAAACAAACACAGATTCCCGTGCTGGAAAAGATCTGCCTGAAATCTCTCAGATGGGGTCATGTTTGGTCCCAGAGGGAATATCCATGCATCAGCACCAGGCAGCCTCTCGCCCCCACACATAAATTGCATTTGCACTGAAGGAACTGCACCATGGTGTGTGTGCATATTTGTGCATGTGCAACAGCAGAGTGTGCTCATACCATCACACACCACTGTTTCTGCCACCACAGCTCCATAACTGGAGTTTTGGAGAGGGACCGACCAACTGTCCCATGTCCCTCTGCATGGGGATGCGATGCTGCTACCTGGCCTTTGGGATGATCCCCCAAACTGGTGCCTGGGACATGTCACTGGAGAGATTAGCTCACACCAAGGCACGTTCGGATGTTCTTGCACCAGTGGGCTGCATGCAAGTGAGTCGCTGTGATGAGATGTCTTCAAGGGAGATGTTGGCTCTCTGTGCTGGTAGCACTTTTTTCTGCTTGAATTGCTGTAAAGTCAGCCAAATAAGGAGGGACTGCAAATGATCACAAAAGCAAGGGAACTCCTGGGGTTCAACATACCGGGAATATCAAGCTACTGTCTGGAAAAATACAAAAAATGCTGTTGATTCATTCCTGCAGCCCCTGACATATAAATTAGGTAGCTAACCTGACCTATGCCTGTTTCTCCAAGAGACCAGCTGAGACATGACAAATATGCCTTTCAACATACCAGGGCTGATTACTAAGAGCATAATGGGAGTAGCTCAGAGTCTCACGGTTGCATTAGGAAAAACAAGACGCCACTTAAGACAGACCACACCACTGTTGGAAAGCCCTCGGGTCCCATCTGCCTGGCTGCAGGGGAGCTGTGCTGGAAACCCTCGGCATGGCAGGATGGGTGATCTTTAGGGAAAATGCTCACCCTTAATCATAGGAAAAGGACTTTCAACTGTTCTTTGTTTGAAGGATGGAGTTCAGGTTTGTGGGGGGTCTTTGCTGGTCATCAACATGGACATGGGGCGCCCCTCCAGCTCCTGGGGTGGTTGAAGGCAAATTCTCCCTCTCCAGGGCCAGGAGCTGTTGCACCTGGGAACCAAAGCTCTCCACCCCTGAAGCCAGGCCTTCGGTATTGCCACTGACAGAAGCAGCTTTCCAGGCATGCAAAAAAAATATTTTGTTGCTGTCACTCTGGATTTATTGTGTGCTGACAGACCTCGGAGTGGGGCAGCTCCTGCCCCCCCGACACTGCTGAATCACTTGTGGGAAACATTGGGTTCTGCACTCATCGGGGAGGGGCCAGGCAGAAAATACTTGTTTGAACTATCCCCTATTTGTGTTAAGGCCGTAAAACCTGTCTGTGTGTCCCAAAGCTCAAGCTATAAAGTGGCCAAGCCCCAGGTGAGCATGGTCATGGTCAGGACTGGGAGAGATGTTGCAGCACTTGTGGCACAGGAGTCAGAGATTTACAGGGGCAGATTTTCACCCAGCTCTGTTCACACCTGTGGACAGCTTGGACATTTGGTGCTGGCATCACTTCTGTTTGCATCCCCCTGCTCAACTTTGCTACCTGACCCACTCCCCCCAGGGTGCCTGCCTACTCCCCTCCACAGACACATCATCCTCCTGCAAATTTTGACTGGAGGAAGAGGGTCTGAGCCAGCCTCCGGGCATCCTGCACCAGCATCTCCCATCCTGCTCAAGGATGCAGTGATCCCGATGCTGCATGTTTCCAGGTTGAAATTTTCCCAGCAGAATTACCAAGGCTCCCTTCAGGCTTTGCTAATGACTCCTATTCCTCTCCCATCTGCCATTTCAGTCCTGGAGTTTCAACATTCAATTTCACAACGCGTGGCTTTGTTTCAAAGGGTGACCAAACTGCAAATCAGCCCCTTCAAATCCTCAGTCATGCGCTTTACATTAAGCAATTAAACTGAGCAATAAATATCACTTTGTTGTGAACGAGCCTCCATTTCCTTTTCTATTTAAATAACAATAATGGTCAAACTTCTGTTTAAGAAGCAGTTTCTGGTTCAATTAGGACATGTGCCAACCTATTCAAAGAGACATAAGATTTGTATGGAGGGGTAATAGCTTTTATTAAACCAAATTATATAATTAGTAAAAGAACAGCCAAGCTTCCAGGCACACAAGTCCTTCTTCAGGTCTGAGGAGAGGCCATGGCTCCCAGCAGCTGGAGCACAGCTGTCTGTGGGGCATCACTCTGGACCAGGGCTCTTTGATCGATGCTGCTCCACCTGGGGCATGGTGTCTGCACCAGGGAATGGGCACCAGCTTCCACACTTGTCTAGGATGGGTTAAGGGGGGCAGGTCCAACTTGGGCAATGCATGTCCTCAGGCTACAGTAAGCATAGTTTCAGGGTTAGGTGTAATTTTTAATTTTTTTTTCCAAGTTTGCATTTATCTTACAGCTTTTGTGTGGACTTCTGACCTACAGCAGCCACCTTTTATTCAGTGTTGCAACCATACAAACAAAAATCTGTGTCAAATGCACACTAGCTCCAAATGGCTTGTATCTCCCATTATATACAAAGAGCTCACAGCTTTTTTTTTTTTTTAAAAGAAAAGAAGTAATTTCCTGAACATCTGATATGGGCACATGGGATCCCTGCAACTTCTTCTGGCACAGCCTTTACTTTATCTTTCAGAGTGGAAACCTCTTGGGGCAGGGACCACCATTTTAATTATATGCAGCTCCCAGCTGAGAAAAACCATCAGCCCTATTAAGTGAATAAATAATTACTTCAGTGAAGCACAACCCATTCCTGGCTCAAACCCATTACTGAAGTGTTTATAGGTCATGGTGTATTTGTAGGAATAACTTAAATAAGATATGCGGATAGGACAACCCATCAGCAAAGATGTCAAATTAGCCTCCAAATCCTGTAGTATATTTTGGTGCCAGATGCTTCAATTTATTAGCGACATACAACCATCATTATCTACCACTGCAGCAGTACAGGACCACATCACTGGACTCCACATGAGAATGTCCCAGTATGTTCTTTCAAGACCAGGGAGAAGAGCCAGATGAAGCTGCTTACATCTCACAGCATCACTGTCCTGCACCAACGCTCCTCAGCAAAGACGAAATTCAGGATCAACCCCTCTTCAACACAGAAAGACACTGTGGTCCTGGACTGCTCCCAGCATCAGCATCTTGCAGGTTTAATGCCTAGGTTGGCCAGGTTCTAGGAAAAGGAATTCCATGCCAATGTTCCATCACATTGACATGTGGAGGAGTCTTTTAAGGTTGAATCACCAGCAAAGGTTGATTGGAGTGTGTCTGTTGCATCCCCTTTTTATGCCACTCACTAATTTACACAAGAGTAAGAGATAGATGGGAAGAGGTTAATTAGAAGGGGGCAAAAAAAACAATTCCCCAGAGAAAAATATAGATGGCAAGGTGGAACGCAGGATTCCCACTTGTTTTACTTTGTGCCTGCAGACTCCTGGACTGTATTTATCTGTGGTTTATTTGTGACCAGACCTTGAAGTAAACAGACCAATTGCCTGGCTCCCACAAGGACTCATGCCCTATGAGCTAATGAGTTTTTCTCCTCTCTCACATCCAGCTCTAGAGAACAGCCAATGCCTCTAGCGGATGGTGCTGTGGTGTTGGATGCTCACTCTGGCTGGGTCCCAAATGACTGTCTCCTGTGATGATGTCCCCTGCCACAGCTCAGCCTCCTGCTTTGCTGGCAATAGCTTTCTACCAGGCACAACAGCTGCCGGCCACATCCTCCCCTCTGTGATATCCCCTATTTTATATCGCTCTGAAGGTTTTGAGCAGCTGTTTCAGGTCACCTTCAGCCCAAGTCTCCATGCCCAGACACACTGGACACCACTCCATGTGTTTCTAGGCTACTCGGCCACCTCAGTCACAGTTCCCTCTCTCAGGATTTTATCACCATAACTGCCCTAAAAGTTGCCATTGGCTTTGTGAGCCACTGTGCAGCCTTGGACACCACCAACTAAACAGCAAAGTCCCCAGTTTCTCTAATCATCCCATCAGTGACTTCTGACATCGCCCATATGCCACATCGCTGGGGCAGCTTCTCTCTAGCTGATGTGTCTCCCTGGCACTCACCAGTCTGGCGATCACAAGCTTTACAGACAGTTATCACCCTATGGATATTTTATCCAGGAGGTTGCACAGAATATCCACTTAGTATTCTCCAATGCCACCCAATGCTACATGCTGTGTATTAGGCACAGGATTTTTTCAAAGAAGAAAAAAGGATTAAAATCACAAACGCTACAAATACGCAGCAGACAGACATCAGAGAAGTCTCAAGACCCACAGAGTTGGGAATCTTTTTGGGTAAAAAGGCAGAGATTATTGCAGGAAGCCTGAGAACAATGCTTGACTATTTAAGGACAACAGCATTTCCTTTCTGAACATCAGCATCACTTATTTGGTTTGGAGTCCAGCCAAGTACCACGTGATGTCTGCTCTCCTGTTAAGGTGGAAAAGTATTTGCAAGATCTTGCTCAATGTTACTGAAGCATTATTGGCCCATATCTCTGTTCATGTGCATTAATGCTTCGTAAACCATCTGTGATGGCTGCAAGATGTTATGGATACCAGAAATATAAATGAGTTCAAGAAGTGATGGAGTTCTTGGAAAAAAGGTCCACTGAGGGTGATTAAAATCAAATGTCGCAGATTGCTGGCAGCTGGGAAGACACTGTCCAGTCACTTTTGCCTTTCCTAATACACTTCCCAAGCCACCCAGCACTGGCCATTAAATATAAATGGGCTTTTGTGGTGCGATCCAGTGGGATGTTGTTACTGTCACCTATGTT
>NW_010178163.1:8187-45285 GCF_000695765.1 Mesitornis unicolor | reverse complement strand
TCCCAAGCAGGGCTGCTCCATGCCAACCCTGCTACTGATTTCTGATTTTCTCTACCACAACACCAGATTTCAGAATGACATCCAAAGCTAACCACACGCTGGCTTCAAAGGCTTCATTACCATCATATGCTACAATGAATATGGTAGTTTAAATAGTTATCAGGCTTGTTGACAACATGGGGAAGAGATGGGGAACATGGTGGTCCTCTTCTGCTTCCAAACAGGGAGAGATCTTTCAGTCTTTGCCAGTACTGGGCTGCAGAACCTCTGCTATGGAAAGTTTTAACTGACTAACTTTAGCTGAGTACATAGGGATTTTTCTTCTTGTCTCCATATCCTACCAAGCAGAAAGGGCTCTTCCCTGTGCCTCAGCAAGGCAATGCAATGCTGTGCTATCATGTACAGTGTTATTTAAAATCTCTGATCCCCATGCAGAGCACTGACCTGCCTCCAAAGAAAATTACAATGAATACATGGGGAAAAACAGTAATTATGTCAGGTCACTACAGTTTGCTCACAGGTTAGCATCACCACTTCCATGGGGGATAGCAAGCACAACCAGCCAAGCACTTGCATTTCCACGCTTTGATGTGGTCAGGGCACTTTTCTCCTAGATGGGAACAGGAATCTCATTCCTGTGTCCAGGAGCTAAGACTGCTCCTCCCTTATTTTTGAAAATGTCTGCAAGTGTCCACAGACTGAGGAATGAGAAATAATTTCATACCAGCAGCACAGCATTTCTGATGCTTTATCTCCAACCTCACGTGCTTTCTAAAAAACAAGCTTTCTACCACCCAATCATAAAAAAGTCCAAAAACCCTGAGATGCAGGTGACAAGTCATAGTCAGTTGTTAGGGTTAAGTTCACAGACTTCAGCAATCCACAGGAAAGGACAGGGCAAGCTCTGGTTGCATAAACAGTTAAAGATTATTTCCAAATATTAACCACTGTAGCAGAAATCATGCTTTGCCACTCACATGCAACACAAAAATGTCCAAGTGTTTTTCTGCAAATCAAGCTCCAGCACAATAAACAATTTAACCCTTCCCATTAACCAGAAGCCAAGAAGCCCCAGCACTTAGGCTAGAAAGGGGGAAAGAAACAGATGAAGCCGAAATAGCAATAGCGCATTTGAACAGCACTGCAGAAATGACACAAAACTGCCTGAATTTCAGTGTCCGGGTGCTTTGCAGCTCTAGGGCAAGTCCATATAATCTTCACATAGGAACTGGACTCTGCTCCCCCATCGCTTCTGCATTTCTTACAGCAGTCAGTGGTGGTGGGGGTAGTCTGCAGGGCAAATAAAGTTGTCTTGGTGCTTACTCCATTAGCGGCAAGGCAATTTTCTTGTTCTTTAAAAAAAAAAACCCCTGCCTCGACCCAAATATATGTCTTCTGCCTGTATCCTGAATAGCTTAATATCCCCTTCACTTACACTGCCCTCCAACTACTTCTATTCATTATGGCATCATCAATGACACGGATTGCTTGAGGCTCTCAGAAATAAAGTGCAAAAAAGGGTATTAAAGATACAGGGTGCTATTCTGGCTGACTGTTTCAGTGCAAGTGAGGGGAGAAGAGAGTGTTTCTCTATTCTGCCTAAATAATGAGAGGGCTGCATAGGGCAGCCTGCAGCATTGGCCATAACCACTTCCTCTGGACAGCCCCCGCAACCCATGTTCTGGGGAACTCGTTGGCTTTGGCTTCGTTTCCAGCTGGCCCGATCTGGAAACAGCTACCCCACAGCTCGCACTGCTCTGATCTTGATTTACGAGGGCCCAAGATCCCTGATTAAAAAATCAGAAGCCTTGAAGTGATACTAGCACTGTTTTGCAGCAAACTTTCTTTCTTAGTCACCCATGAGGGACTGCAAGCTGTTAATGAGTCTCCTGCTGCTTTTCCACACTGCTCTGTGGCCAGAGCCCTTAAATTCAAATTGAGTTTGCAACCTCATTGGGTTTCTTTCCTTATTTCTCCCTGTTTCTGGTCTTTTGAGTCAGGTTTTTTGTTCTGAAGACTAATCCCAGTTTATAACATTAACCTTACTGAGGACATAGTTGCATTTGAAAATGACATTTCTTCCTCATTGCTGCATTGCTCATGGAAGTGCTTTGGGTGTTGCAGAGTATCACAGTCCTTAAAAGCTTACCTGTTTGTGTGGAGAGTACATTGTGTCTCTGAAGAGCTTTATTGCTCCTTTTTCTCCATGTTGTGACCATGTTGGGCAGTTCTTCATCCATGCAGAAAGATGACAGACTGCTCCGTGGCACTAATGCTCAATCTGCTTGAAGCTGGATCTCACACAAGGATAACATCAATACGCTGTCCCTGAGGGGAACCAATGCCCTCATGGAGAGCCACCCCTTTCCCACAGCCTTCCTTCTCATCACCACTCTCACCATCCTGGCCACTGGTGGGGTTGCTGAAGACTCAGACTCACCCAACAAACCCCCCCTAGACCTTTTGCTTTTCTTGTCTTGCTAAAAAGCAGGCATGCAGAGTGCTTTGATGGCCCTAAAAGAAAAACCTAGTAGTGTTTTCTTAAACAAGAGCTATAAGGGCCCTAATTCTGCTGGAAGACCAGAATACAAGAAAAGTGGAAAAGTCCTTTGCTAGGGACCCTCGGTCCTTTTACAGGAGAGGTCTGAGCTGCCCTAATTGCTTCCAACTAAGCTGAAGGCTGCAGCCCACCTGCACCTGGAGACCAGAGCCCTCCCCACTTTTACCACTCAGGAGCAGATTGCTGATTGAAGGTGATGGTGAAGCTTATGGGGGATTGCTGTGTGTCTGACATCTCTGCAGCTCTGTTGAATTACAAAGTGCAAGATGAAATTGGTTTGTTTTTTGTTGTGTTATTTTTTTCTTTATCCCTGTTGTTTAAGCAAGCTGCATTCCTGGAGCAGTCTGCTTTTCACAATGGCAAACTGTAAGCTAGGCTTTCAATTGATTTATGGCTTGTTTTCCTAGGGTGGTTAGCTAGCTAACATAGAGAAGAGGAAAAGGATCTGTACAAAATATACTACCTTCTTTCAAGACTTTTCTGAGAATTTTGGTTTGGGGGCTAAGGGAAGGCCCATCTTCCATGTAGGAAAAACACAAAGCAGCAAGAAAAGTGCAGTTATACTCCTTGGGAGTTGAGGATTGGGTTTTGGAGGTATTTTAAATTATTTTGGAGGAACTTTAAATGTTATTTTATACTTATAGGCCTGAGCGTATCCTCACAGCAGCCCTAAGAAATAAAGTAATACTAATTCCAACTTAGAATTGAGGCACAGAAGGAGATGTGTGAGGGCATGCTCAAGGGAAAGGTAGAGCACCAGCCTGCCCATGGTAGGATGTCCTGCAGCACAACTGTGAACAGCTGTGGTCTTCCAGGCACCACTGCAGCACCCCGTCTGACACTTGGCTAAAATACAGCTTTCCTCCCAGTAACCAGGTTTCCTTAGCACTGGCCTAAACCACGGCAATAAACCAGAGCTTTGCGCCTGTCCCGTGAAAGGTTGAGTCTCTCTGATGAGGTGGACCAGACCTTTCATTTCGCCCATTTTCACATGGGACAGCTCGCTGACTACAGAAATGCTATTTCTGCAGATACCTGTTGGCTAGATGCCGAGCAGCTTTGGGGTGACCTGCTTCTTGGGTCGTTGTCCTCTGCTCACGTCTGATGCTCAGAGCTGCATTCAGGAATATTAAAACAAACCCAAATGTAAATGCAGTGGGTGTCTCCTGAGAAATACCGTGACGCAAGTTGTACTCATCCATCTAAGTGGCGCTATCGGGTGTGAGAATAAACAGCATATCAAAAGCATGCCTGTGGTGCAGCAGTTTCTGGCCTCCATACAAAGTCTGATGGTGGCCTTGTCACCCCAGGCCTTCGAGGATGCCCAAAAATGATGCTGGGGTGCAGGGTGCCCATATCCCCCCTGCAGCAGCTCCGTGTGGGAGCCGGGCACCTCCACAAGCGAGCCCACTGCTGGTGGTATGTCATGTCACGATTGGGGTGGATCACCCTTACCTGGGGCTGATGTGAGTGTGCAAGGCCTATGTGATGCCCGAACCAAACCTCCACCCTCAACGAACCTCATATTTTCTTTTTTTTTCTAATCATGACAATGTGTAATCCTACCTTTTCCAGACCTGTGTGATATAATTATTGCTGCCAAAGATCCTGCTTACCTAATGGCTTAGTAATAGATGAGATCTAACAGATCTAACAGATCTTGGAGCAAATGAATGCATTTAATGGGGAAGTTAGAAAATGGAAGAAAGGAGAAGGAAAAAAAAATAAATTCCTATCACTTGGCGCTTCTTAGCTTTCGACTTGGCCTCCCGAATGTTTCCAAAACAGCAGGAGTACGACTTGGCTGTAAGTCTGTATTATGTAATAGCGATTTCTTTGTTTCCTCTCACTTTAAGGTTTAGCAACAGTGAAGAAAAAAAAACCCTTCACATATAGAAACGTGGAGGGGGGAGGGAAACGTTAAGATGATGCTGAATCCCTTTGAGCTATTAATGGAGAATTGCATAACCGCGGCCGTGGAGTTGCTAGGTTTTACCACGTCCCTGCGCCGTGTTAAATATTAAGTGCTTGTACTTTCGGCAGTGTTGCTGCTTCCGAGCCTGGATACGGCCCCGCCAATCCCAGCCGCTGGCCGGGTTTCCATGGAGCCGATAGCACCCCTTCTCTTCATTCACAATGAAATCCTCCCAGCGCTTGGTTAAATCCATCTCCGAAAATGAGGAGCGTATAAACGAAACAGAGCGGTTTTCTCTGTGCCTCATGGATGTGCGGGGGTGTGCCTGCTTCGTTTAAAAAAAAAAAAAAGCGAGGTTTAGAAATGACGCCTGTTTTGTCTTGCCTGGCAGCTCTGCAGAGCTGCATGGTGCTTTTAACCCTCGTGTCACCAGCTCTGAAATAGCAGCCCGTGCAGCTGGATTAAATATGCAAAAAAATAAAATAAATACCCCCTAAACCGTGGGTTTGCCTTCTTTCCCCTGCAGTAACACAACTCTCATCAAAACCTTTCAGATTTACATTTAAATCATCTAAATGGAGTTAATGATGCAGATTTTCAACACATTGGCTTCATGGGACCAGTTTACATCCGTGCTGAATGCTGAGAGGCTTTTCTTGCTGTTGCTCTTTGGAGAAGGGCAGCACAAGATGCCAGAGATCCTGAGTAATCAATATGCATGTGAGCTCAAACAGCTTTTTGTTATGTCTCTAATTAGGCTAAGTAGGGTGTTGGATTCAAGTGCTAATTAGAAATGACCACTCTAAAATACATTAGGGTATTTAGAGCTGTGTGCTGTTTGCATATTCAGGTTTCAGCTCCTGCTGACAGGTTTGTGTGAGTAGTAAGATGAGTCTGTCCACCTAATCCCTTTCCACATGGGACCTTTTTCTTTCTTTTTATATAGATAGATATATATATATTTTTTAACAGATACACCATGTCTAAGGAAATGGATTTCTAGCAACAGGAATAAGCACACTTAGGCCATGGTGTTATTCCTGGCAGAAGAGGGAAGGGAGCATTTGGCAGTGAGAGGCAGAGGCTGACAGTCGAGACTGGTCCAACCCTCTAAAATAATGATGTGATTATTCCATTTACCCAGCACAGAGCCAGGAGGGAGGGGGTGGGGGTGTCTCTGGAAGTACCCTGGGAGGAATTTAGGCTCTAAGGTCACAGGGTAATGGAGGTTGAAAGGGGCCTCAGGAGGTCTGTGGCCTTGCTCAGGGCAGGGTCAGTGAGGAGGGAAAGCCAGGATTTGGCCAGCTGGGCCCTGCAACCCCCTGAGGACAGGGACAGCCAAGCCTCTCTGGGTAACACCACGCTGCTCCTGACCAGCTGCTTCGCTGCGATTTTGGATGTCTGTAATGAAGACCCTGATGTCCTCCAGTCATGTTCCCCCTTCCTGTTGCAAGTGCAACCTGTAAGCCCCCAGGCAAGCCCAACCCTTTAAACACTAGTAAGTGTTTAAACTAAACACAAGTCTTTCCTACAATTGCTTTGCTTCAGTGAGGCCTTCAGGTCCAATAGAAAAGGGGAATGGTAGCACAGATGTACTGATGAGGGGTATCATCAAAACCAGTCATGAGTGTCAATGGAGAGGGTTGTGTCTTGAGCTGGGCCAGGGGAGATGGTGTCTGCTCTCCTTCTCTTCCACTGAAGCCACCAAAAGGCAGGACAGAGACCAGCCCATGATGTTCACAGGCATACAAATTTCCAATGAGGTGGCTTGGTAGGAATAAATTTACCAAAAATATCTGCTCCAAGAGCTTAACTTGAGGGATACTGAGAATATGACACCTACAGACCAGCTAAGGGGGTTGGGGAACACTTGGCACCTTCTGAGCTGAAGCTACAAACAGGAATGGGAACCCTCCAGGTAGCTTGTGCAAATGCTGTCTGCTTGAAGCAGCCAAATAGTGGAGGCAATAACAACCTCTGCTTCCTAAATCTGCCCTGTGGGTATAAACAAGGGCAAGGCCATTCCCTCATGGTTATGGCTTGGCAGCACTGGGGTGAATGTGATCAGTGCCCAAATGGTGTTGCCTGGGCACTCTCTTTTTGAAAGTGCTGTAAGAGGGATGCAGACAGGGTCCTGAGCACTGCCTACTCGATGACTCCTCTGGAGCTTGTCCAGAGCATCCCTCATCATCTCGTCATGCTTCATGCCAGAGAGGCCTGTCTGGGATGCTGGAGTTCAGCTGCACTCATCATGATCTGGATTATTAAAGACAAATTCTTTGCATGACCCATGGTACCCAGTGCTGCAGGGCAAAGCTCCCTGATGCCCACTGGGGAACCACCACTAGGAACTGTATATACATGGAGTCCAAATCCTTCCCATCCCAGTTGGAGAGGATGCAGCCACTTGTCGGAGTGAAAGCCCACGTCTGCTCTTCATGTCACCACCAAAGCTGACCTGAGGTTCATTTTCCTATCCCCAGAAGGAGACGGCTGGGCTGGGGATGCTGCCTTTCCCACCATGGGCAGTGCAGGCTGGCAACCCAGGTGAGCATCCAAGCTGTGGGTCCAAACCAAGGAAAGCAGTTTTAAAATATTTATATAATAATTAACATGACACTAAGCTCCACAGTCTCATTATTCTGGGCAAGGATTGTTGGGTTTCAATATGCGTTAGCTATTACATGTGGTGTGTGCCAGACTGGCTCGGGATTAACCAACGTGTTTGCTCGTGTGACTGTCCTCTCACACCACAGGGACAAAGTTATCCTGACCCCACCTGAGCTCTGCAGGTGTGACACATCCCTGTACCCACAACTGGCCACCAGCACCGTGTCCTCACAGCCCGGCCAGGGTCACCATCCCATTTCTTCCATCAGTGGACGCGTGATCCCTGGATGTCTGCAGCCCCCTTAAATTGAGCAGGAGCCATGTTATGGCATTAGCATGGCTTTAATATCTGAATGAAGTTGCCCAAGCTGGAGATGGGGAGGAACAAAGAAGGCACAGAGCCCCTAGGTGAGGTGTGGGGTGGGATGTGGCCAGTTGATGCCTTGCATGGGAGCTCGCTCTGCCGAAGCTGAGGGGCCGTCCTCCCCCGCTCACAAGCTTTTCCATGGAGACTCATGTGTGCAAACAAACACATGCCAGCTCAGCACTTTTGGAAGCTGTTGACTCTTTCTAAGCACAATGCTCAGCACACACTGTCCTTTTCTTTCCCTTTTTTTTTTTTTTTTAACAGACCCTGGGGAATAACTAAACTTGTCCACATGGGATGGAGGGTCAGTCTGACTGCCTGCCTGCCTGCCTGCCAGACAGGGGGGCCCTGAGCCCTTCCGTAGTTGCCTCCTGCACACCTCCAGTGCTGCACAGGGACTTGGCCACATGGAAAAATAGCCGTGAAAAATATAGCCCCACTCTCCAGCCTGCAGCTGACAGAGGGCAAAAACCAGGCACCCACACTCCTGCAAAGGCAAGGGCAAATCTGGCCCCATCCTGCCTTGAGCCCATCTGCCCTGGGCTGCCCAGCTGGGGTTACTCCCTGTCAGTCACCCATCCACCAGGAAAGAGGCCTTTCTCAGGTTTATTCTCCCTGTGCTCCACTCTTGTCTCAGGGTGAGACTGTCATCAAACTGCAGATATCCTTCTGCTTGCTTTTGCATGGTATTGAAGCAACAATATAATTTACAACCTGCTTTCACACCCGGGTCCCCCTCACTGATGCTGCTTGCAGGTGGCTGTGTTTTCCCAGAGAGGGGCTTGTAAGGGCTGCAGCTGGCAACAGACTGAGCTGGAGATGGGTATTGCATTCACCACACTAAGTTTTGAGGCCTTCGTGAGTTACAGCCTCTCCCTCTGGCCCCAGCCTGAGCGACCAGTGGCTGAGGTGGTTGCTTCTGAGGTGCTCTGGCCTGTTCTCAGGATAAAAATGATGTTCAGGTGTTTAATGACACCTTAATAAACAACCCAGCTGTAGCTACTCCCTCTCCAGACTTACTCTTAGCTTGGTCTAGTTTCCATATTACAAGGTTAAGAGCTTTCACTAAAAGTTTGTAAATGTTTGGGCAATCCTGGCTTGAATGAAACCCAGATCAAAATACAAATAGGCTGCGCTTTTCTTGAGGTCCCAAAGCAAAGGGTTTGTTATAAAGCTAGTATCAACCCAAGCTGATCTAGATTCAACATTGGCTTGGCTCTGGTTGAGATTCATTCCTGAAGTCAAACTGATGAACCTTCAACCCTCAGGTACATTTACAGGGGATGAACATGGGCATATCTATGGCTTAACAGAGCCATAATTTCTGCCTGAATGTTTTATTATTTGAAAATCATAAATAAGGTGAAGTGAAAAGGACAAGCCCCTTTAATCTATGAGTGGTGTGCTAAATGATGGTGGTAAATCTTTGCTGGCTCCGTGGCAGGTATAGCTGATTTGTACTCCTAAAATGGCAGTGATTTTATCCCACAAACCACACTGAAGGTGCGCAGATCAGCTTTGTGAGAAAAAAAAGCCCAAACTACTCTTGACCAGGCTTGGATGAGAAGAATCAGGCAGGCATTACAAAGAAACTGGGCGTATTTTGTCTTTCTAATGAAAGAAATGCCCACCCTGTGCTGGCCGTGAACTTTGTCAGTCTCCCTTCTTATCTCCACCTCCAGATTTCTTATCAATCCAGATCTCTTTATTGCTCTGCTTTGCATGCTTTTCTAGCCCAGCAGACAAAGCCATCCCAAGGCTGGCATGTTCGGGTGTCCCTGAAAAAGCTCCCACCCCCAGCAGCGTGAAGGCTGTCTGTGCCATCAGCCCCATGGGAACCCCACTGCCCTCCAACATGGAGATATTTGGAAGTTGTTTTGATGAGTTTTATACAGTGATGTGCAACCCCCATGTCTACAGGAGATGCTCACACTGCTGCCGTAGTGCAGTCATTGCTTAAACCCATCCATGTCCTGTGCATGTGTCCACACATAGATGGTTGATGGACACCTTGGTGGTGGCGGTGCTGTTCTTTCAATTTGGATTTCAACCATGGTCAGAATGGAAAAAAAAAATCTCTAAATGCATACAGGCTCAAGGAGAAATATCCTTTCTGTTTCGGGGCTTAATATTTATCATTAGGTGGAGAGCAGACCTTGCACACGGGATTTTAGCGTGTTTTATTTGCAAAGCACCTTGGGGTAATTTTACATGAAATGCGTTATATTGAATTTTCTCATTATGTTGCATTATTTTGTACAAACTACAAATTGCTGTTGATCGCCTATCTCTGATGTGTGCATACATTCAAAGTCTAATTCATACACAGCCTGGGCCCACAAGATCTTCAGTGATGGGAAAAGCGAGGGGACCCTCTGTCAGTAAATACAAGATCTTCTGAAAAGGCTTTTCCTCCTCTGTCCATCTCTTAATGGCTCTAGCTGAGATGTCTGAGCTGAGGAAAACTCCACCCCTGCAGCTTCTACTTGTAAAGGGCAGAAAAATCCAACTAAATACCCTTAAAAAAATAAAATGGAATTTATGTTATTCAGAAAGAATTTCTGTCCTCCCTTAGTCCCACTGGAGTTTTCTGTAAGGCAAACAATAAGTAATAACCAAGAAAAGGCTTTAAAAAAACAGTCCCTTGTTGTAGTCGTATTTACCACATTGTGCATCCCAACCTCGAGTCGGTGGTGTGGATGCTCACATCCTCACCTTCACTCATTTCCCTGTAGGGGGGCTCTGGGGGTGATGTCTTTGTGGGCTAAAGTACCACAGTGCCTCTGCTGGAAACCCCAGTCCCCAGCACAGCATGGGGACCATCAATGCTGTGGTTCCCCTCTGATGGCCATAGAGGTGTCCTTCCCTGTGGAACCCAACGGGGAGCATGTCTGTATCCAGAGAAAAAGGCGCTTTAAAGAACTGTGAGATGTGTCTCGATTACCCCAGAAGTCACAATATTTTAAAATATTTTCCAAAACTTTGGAAAACTAGACAAAGTTTTATTTTGCTCCACAAATTTGCTCCCAAATTTTGAGTTTTCTGTTGCCAGACACTTTGTAAAAACCATCTTAGTCTCTCACATGGAGGTAGTGGCTCAGAGATTTATTTCCAGTTCATTGCAGGTCAATCAGAGTGACAGAGTGAATTTTGAGGGGGGGGGAGAAAACCACATTGTGGTTATTAAGGGCCAGAGTTGTAGACCAACTTCCAATTGCACAGAAGCAAGATTTGCAGCTGTTTTTACCTAACATTATTTCCTGGGTACCTGGCTTCTAGGTACAATTAAGGACTTGTAAATCTGAGGAAATCTTAAATTAAGGTACCAGAATGTGCCTGCAAACATTTGTGCCTGCCATTTTTCAACTGTAGTAATGGAAGTCCTGTTAAAGCGAGGATGAAAAATTGATTCTATTGTCAATAACCTGTATGAATGATGCTAGACAAAACTGGCAAGTCATCAAAAGACCCTGTTCTCTATTTAATTCTCTTCCCAGCTCATTATGGATTATCATGTTTTGTCTAGTTAGTGGCATGATTATGGAAATAGAAAAACCATTTATCTCTGCTTATCATTTAGAGGTGAGCCCTGGCGATGCAGAGGATTTTTTTGTCCCCAACTGGAAGTCCTGAGACGCTGTAAACTGCTGGTGTACTCCTCTGGTTGTTTTCTATCCTTAATGCCCACCCACTTAGCCAAAAGCAGTAATGCCTATTAAGGGCTGGACTACTTTTTTTCCAGAAAAACCAGTTGTTAAAAAAACCCAGCAGACTGAGATGATCACCGGGGCGTAAATCACCACCAATACAAACAGCAGCTGAATGGCCTGAGCACACCCAGGGAGCTGCATTCACCCTGGCCATCCCAGAAATACAACACAAGCTACAGGCAACCTGGACTCTCGCTTCTCAGAGAGCACTGGAAAAGGATGACAGATTTTGAAATCTACATTTTTCTATTCAATAAGAGAGAATAAGAATGGCAAGTGAAGGAGACATCACCAGAAAGGGCACTTCTTTCCCCAAATTAAGCTCTGAAGTGTTGGAGATGCTCTAAAACAAGTACTTGCCATTGGGATGCTGAGCCCTGGTTACAGCTGCATCAGTTTGTGGGGTCCGCTCAGTTTGCACGTGTTTGAGCCCAGGGCACTGGTGTTTTGGTGCTTAAAAACACCTGCCAAGAAGTCCAGCAGCCATGAAGATGGGGTCATCGGTCCTACTTGTGCTGTCAGTGTGTTTCCTCAGTCCTCAGGAGACACCGGACAATGGTGTTAATTGGAAACCATAATAAAGTTGGGAAAAGCCCCAGCAATTTGGAAAGGAGCCTTTTTTCCCTACCACGCTCTCTCATCTTTACTCAAAGAGGAAATATTCTCTGAGAAAAAATGGGAAAGTTTATTGGTCCATCTTGATTTTCACAGCCGAAAGAAAGAGCAGTGTGAAGGAAACAGGATGCTTTCACTCTGGTTTATTGGAGCTTAATTCTTCTCCAAGTATTTTGTTTAAAGCCTATTTTTAAGAACTCCAAAATAATAATTGCTGGAATTCCATTTTTTACATGCAAAGCATCATTGGCAAAATTTGTTTTCGCAGCTTCCCTTGGCAGTCAGTTGGAACGGCAGAATTTGATGGACCTTGACAATTCAGAGGACAAGGACGGCTTGAGAGCACATACGCTGTCTGGGCAGCAACTCTCTTGGCCCAGATTGCCTCTGCAGTGTTCCTCTGTGGTCTGACAATATCCTCTCAAGAAAACACAAAATGCTGTTCTCTTTGTGCAAAAGTCTTGCAAGATTTCTTGTGTAGGTTAACTAAAATAAGAAAAGAGCCAAAAAGGAAGCAGAAAACAAAAAAAACCACAGAAAAATTATGGAACTTTTTTCTCCAAATTACCTCTGTGGTGAAAAATGTCACAGAAGACTTCATATTCCAAAAATATCAGCTAGCTCTGTGACCTGTGAATGAATGTAGACCCATGTGAGACTCAGGATGAGTCCTAATTTGCTCGTGATTATGTTAAATTCATAAAAATAATTTGCCATTTTTCTGGAACCAACCCCAAGTTGTACTTTTAATATATAGAAATACGACAGTGAACAATCCCTTATATTGTCCTCCCACGATAATTATTTTTTGAAGTGACAGGGAGATGACAGGAGACAGCGGCTCCAGGTTGTGAATGAGCAGCGGGAACAGATGGGTTTGCAAGAAGCAGCGATCCTACTCTGCTGCTAAAGACACCACAAACAGGAACCCCCTACGAACATGCCCCGAAAATATAGATCAGTGGAATTGTCCCTAAACAGAGGATTTCACAACAGTTTCCAGGAAGCCTAAGTATCCATCTAATAAGGAAATGGGGCTGCAGATGCTAAAGCACTCACTGCATTTCTTTTTTTTTAATACAGAGACAGCTTCAATTATCCCACTATCACGTACTAAATAAGGTTGATTAATCAAGGTTTAAGATAACAGAAGGAGTTTTCAATGCCATTAATATGTCTCATGGGATTCGTCCTTCTTTTGGGTAATGGGAAGCTTCTGGTTGTGAAGGCGTAGATAATAAGGATTTATAGGACTGTAATGTGCAGTGTTTTTCATAAGGGACACTATGAAAACATGGGAACTTGACAGCAAATACTATTCCAATTATTTAGTTGCCTCCCAGCACGCTGGGAAGGGGCTGCCTCTGGTGTTTCACCCCCTACCTCAGACTTTTTCTTGCTTGCTTTGCCTTTATTTTGCAGCAGCACCAGTGTTTCTGCTTTCAGGTGTGCATGTTCCCTTCTTCTTGCCAATAACTATTTCAAAAAAGAGAAAAGTCATATAAGGAGCTCACTGCCATTCCCAAATTTTCCAGAACACAAGTGGACTTCACATGCCCCTCTATGGTCCAGAGTGAAGGGTCCACTGGTTTGAACTGCAGTGGAAAAAAGTATAACCTGAACATTGATGATATAAATGTGAATTTTTCCCTTTACTTTTTTTGAAGGAAATCTGAGCAGAAAGGGCTGGTATGAACCCCATGAGAGGTTTTGGAGAAACCATTAATGAATCAATAGTTGTGCTCTCCACCTCCTTTCTAACCGACCAAGTCAAGAGAATTTTCTCCATCTTTCTCCATCTGCCTCAGTCTCCTGGGTAATTTCACAAGCAATTTGTCATCCCATACTTTGGTCTCTGCAGCTTCCTCATTAATTATTATTTTTCTATTATTATTTCTCTCTGCTGCAGCAGTTTTCTGGAACCTTAATCATGAACGTAAGTCCCTACCGTGGTTACCTCTTAACCCCGGATGGTGTGAGCTGTGCCACTGCTCACCCTTCAATGCCAGCCTGCTGCACTGAGGAAATATGCTTGGCAATGCCATGACCCCATCCTGTCAATATGAGGCAAAATAAACATGAAAACTAACTGGCAACTGAGCTGGAATAAAATATGTGCGCTGAAAAGCACAAGGATGACTCAAGCACTGCAGCCAGGCGCTCCCCAGAGTCTGGTGGCATCCGAGCACTGTTTTTCTCTGACTCTAATTGCCACATCCAGGCCGATATATTGAATTTATGTGTTTGACAGGTGATGATGTAAAAAAGGCCACTTCATCAGCCAGGGAGGGCACAGGGCTGAGAGAGCCTGGCTGACCTTTTAATTAGGCTTCTGTTTTTCTCCTGCCTCTTCCCACACACTTCCCTCCCACTGCTACTGCAGAGCAAATGTCCTGGATCCTGCAGCCTCCTCACCCCTTCTTCACACTTTGCTTTTAAGGCCATGGGGTGAATGCTCAGTCCTTCCACATGGAAAATACATGCCCTGTAGCTCCAAATAACTTTTTATTTTTTTTAAATATACTGCATCCACTGCAATAGTGTTAGGTGTTGTACATATGCGTATGGTTTTCCAGGACTCATTGGGAAGAGGTGAGGTTGGACCCTGAGCACAGGGAGGACAACCCCTGAGCCCCCCAGCACCAGATCCTGCACAGAGCGGTGAGGGACTGGAGGGGGGCAGCCCCAGGCACCCACAGGCAGTGAGCAATGGCTGGGGTAGGAGTGTTGTTATCCTCTTAAATGGGAGTTTTACCATTATCCTTAGGGAGAACTGAATTATTTCCTCGAGCAGGCTCAGACTTATATTGCCGCTTTTGAAAAATGTAGCCTGAATAAATACTGTATGCATCCCAGATGAGGTTTTCTCCTCACTATATTCTCTAATTTGCTTCATACAGGAGAAATACTTGTATTTGCTGCTTTCCCTCATTCTGTATTTGCTACTAGGGCTTTCAAGCGCAAATGCCTTTACTCTGAATAGAAATGCAGCTTCTGGTGTTTCCTGTGAGCAAGGAAAGCAGGGTGACTGGAGATTGCACTGCTGCATCTCTGACCTATTTCTATACTCACCATATTCCACCTTCACCACAGACGTGGAAAATTGTTCCAAGCCCTGGGGTTCTTTTTGGTGTCCAGTTCCCTCAAATGCCCCTTGTAATGGGGCTGCCTTCCAGCTGGTGGTGCAAATCTTCCTGGGGCGTAGCAGCACAGGTTGGCTCTTTTCCCTGTGTTTCTGCCTCTTTAGGGTAAGTTTTACTCCCTGTGAACTGTAAGAAAAATGTCATTTATCAGGGAAAGTGCTCCATATGTATTCAACACTGAAAGAAGATCTCAGGAGCAGACATGTAAAACAATCACATATGTGTTTTTCAGTCTTAATTAGACTGAACTCTTTAATTGTGGGATGCATTTCTGACCCTTTTTTTCATTAAAGAAATAACCCCTCTTTCAGTAGGGCTGAGCTAAATCCCAAGTGGAAAGTGAGGGAAGGCGGGATAATTAATGATGATGAAGCTACTGCCTGCAATGGGAGCACTGCTGCATCTCCAATTGAAGTGCACCCCTCCAGTACTGGAGCCCCATCCATGATGCTCCTGGGACTGGGGACCCGGTGGCCGGGATTGGGTTGTCCCCAGCACGTGGGGGATTTAGGGACTGAAAGGCCAGCAGCAGTTGTCACTTCAGCACAAAGGGGTACGCTTGGCTCCATGGACTCCAGTGACCTTCACAGGTGTTAAATGTGTGACAAAGGTCTGTGGGGATTGACACTCCATTAAAAGAGTTATTATTTTTAATATTGATTTATGTGACAGTAAGGCCTTGGAAGGGCTGAGCTGTGCATTGAAAAAAGAGGTCTGATGACAACCAAGCTCTCCAGCAGCTCTCTCAGCCCTGAAATCCACAATGACAATCCATGGAGGAGAATAAAATATTTAAAAGAGGGTATTTATAACATTTTAAGGCAGTTCACCTTCCTTCTGCCCACCATGGGCAGTGTGGTGCCTCTGCACTGCCCAGTGCCACCTCTGTAGGCTCATGGAGCACCCAGGAGCAGAGGGGGGACATCGGTCACATCACACGTGGACACGAGATGCCACCACAGCAGTGTGCAGGGTCAGCTCCGCTCGGTGCGAGTGGTTTCACTGCACGGCAGCACAACAAAGGCACCTCCTGGGAGCTGAGCCAGTCTATGCATGGGGGGTGTTATTTTAGGATGGGGAGGTGTGGGGGGGGTGACACAGCTTTATTATGTCTCATAAAAACAAAGTCAGTGGAGATAAAACCAACACTTTCATTTGAAAAGAGGGAGGAATAAGCCAGATAAAAGATATGAATTTTTCCACCAAGACAGACTACTAAATAGGCTCTTCTTGTTCACTGAGGTTCAGTAATGCAAGTTGACAGGATATTAAGGTTATTTCAGGTTTTTCTGTCTCCCAGGGTCATAAGCCTTCTGCTATGCATGTTAATCCATCTTAGCATTCCTCCGAGTAGCTACAGAAGTAGGGCAATCGGTTTAGTATGTACTCTTTCCATTTACAGCCTAGTTAGGAGAAGAAACCCACTAATTAACAGAATACCCCTAGAAAATCAGGAGAGATTTTAATATTACAGAGACACCACACAACGTTCTGCGATTAAGATAAACCTTCCTCAGAAATATTTTAGAGGTGAGACAATCCAAGTGAGAAGAAACTGGGAAGCATTTATCCTATAGCTGTTCCTTCTGCCTGTCTCTGCCCCTGGACAGCTGGGCGATGCCTTGCATGGCTAGTGAGCCACATCTCTGTATGACTGAAGAGAAAACAAGAGCCTGAATCTTATCACATCCTCCTGCAAGCACAGGCTTCCATCCCGAATAGCATCTGAGCTGTTACTGTCCGTGCTGTGCCGGAGGATGCTCCTGTATTGTGCACCCTGCCATGGACCGGTTAACCCCTCATGCCGCAGCAGCATCCCACCAAACCATGCATCCCTAGCTCTTGATGTGCCACACACGTGAATACATGCACCCTTTTTGCAGGTCATTTAACCCCACCCCCAGCTCTCAAGCAGATGCTACAATAATATCAGTGAATAATATAAAAAATAATAGCGCTCCTTTTGAGCCCAATGTGTTTAAAACTGCCCTGAAATTCTCCACTCTCTCACTTTGTTCAACGTGACTCACTCTAAGTTCCCAAGAGCTTTTCACATTATCTAATACCTCCTGCAAACCACCCCTCTATCTTAATAACTGTGCTTGTTCTGGGGAGCACCAGAGCACAGAGCAGAGGGCAAGTGGGGCTGGGGGTACCTCTGCTCCCCACTTCTCAGCTGCTGCAGCAACAGGTCCACTGAGACTAAATGTACCAGCATTCAGTTAAAAATATCTAAATATTCTGCTTTGAGCTGGCCTTTAACAAAATGGTTTGGGTTTTTTATTTCCTTTTTTCATTTCTGCAAGAAATGAAAAATATTTGCCTTGATCTCTGGTTTAGCCAGAGATTTTAGGCAGGCAGCTGCTCAGACACTTTTGCTCTTAACTCTGCCATTAGCAATGGGAATCCTCTTCAGTTCTGCAGCTGGGAGATGTGTTTTTGCCCTACCTTGGATAATCGGTAGTTTCTGCAGAGACTGGTTGCATGTGAAAAAAACAGATGCAGGGTTTTTAAAGGCTGGCACATGCAGTGAGTTAAATAATTTCAACTTTTAGGATGGAATTTTTTTTTCTGAAAGGCAAAAGGAGACATTTCAAAGCTAATACGCCACTCCTGGGGAAAGGCTTGCTCCAGATCAAAAAGCCTCGCGATCAACAGCCTGCAGAGGTCGATGGGAATGACCCTATTGGCTGTAATGGACTTCGGATCTGGTCTCGATGTGTGAACATCCTGCCACAGCTACAAGGTGTGATAGCTTTCCCAAACCATTGATTGTCAGAGATATTATGGGTAGATTTAATTTTACAGGCAACAGCTTCCCCAAGGACAAGGAAGGACTGGGAAGAGGGAAGCAACTTGGTTCAGGGATGTCCATAACATCACCAAAATCAGTGGTGGCACAGGGCTGTTCATGGACATCCTGGGCACCACAGAGCTGCAAACTGCCTGAGACCAGGAGGGTTTTATTCCTGGACAGATGATGACAAATCTTAAAATTTTCTCTGTCTTCACTGACAGAAGCATGGACTGCGTAAAACACAGTGTTTTACAGAGTGTATTTGCAGATAAGAAATGAGATTTTTTTTTTCAGTTAGTGAGATGAAAACATCTCTCCTCATCTGTTACCAGCCTGGAGTTAGGTATCACAGACAGCAACCTTACTCTGCAAAATGCTGTGGCTTTACCAGCACTGGGGCTGTCACCACAGAGCTGCCATCAGCCAATTGCAGGACATTGCTCAAGGGGTTACAGAGAAAACATCCTTAGGAAAAAAATGAAATAAAAAATATTACAGTGCAACTGCTGAGTGAAGTAAGTAGCATTTTTACTTACAGATGAAATATCTGAAATTCGGAGACTGGGTATATGCAGTGCGCTAGACAACCTGGATGTCCAAATGACATAACTTTGCCTTCATGGGGAGGACCAGAGATATCTGCTTTCCATCAAGTCTTTCCTGACGTTTTCTTAACCAATAAGAACAGGCTCTGCTACTGGGGGATGGTCCTGTCCTGCTTCAATCACACAGAGTGGGACATCTCACCATCACAGCATGGCAGGAGCATCCCCTGTGCCAGCCCTTTTCACTCGGCCAGGCAGGGTTTGCAGCAGAGACTTCCTGACTTGCTCCTCACCATTCTGCCAAAAAGACTAGAAAATACAGATGGTCTTGCTTAGGAAAGCCTGGTTAATATTTCGTCTTCTTTTCTATTCCGGGAAAACCAACTGAAACAAAATTATTTATAAAAGATGGCTTTATCCCATTTTATTAACAAGATATAATGAATCTGTGAATTCGTGGAGTAACTCCAGTGATTTCAAAGTGATGAGCAAAGGATGAGTTGGTCTCAATAGATAAAATACTATTCAGCCAACAGAATAAGTAAAACGATAAATGATTGCACATTTAGAACAATCAATAAGGCGATTACACAAAATATTACACAATCCAAGATTAATTAGGGATGACAAACTCCCCAAGAGTATAAAACACAGGACGAATATAAAATCTAAATTGGAATCAAGTTAACAACTTGCAAGAGGAAGTATTAGCAGTTGGTGCTCTAACATCCCATGTTGTCCCAATCAAAGATCACAGCACCAATCTGAGCATCTCCAAGATGCATATGAAGTGATACATGATATAGAAGTCCATGGATTTCTGTAAGGAGGTTGAGAGGTGAAGAGAAAGCCAAGGAAGCAGGACCTTGTTTGACAAGGGTTTTGTTCTTGCAGAAGACAGCCTCGGCAGAGCTGAGAAGCTGAGCAGCACCAGGGTTAATTCAAGAGCTGGAAATCTTCCTTTAGCATCCCAAGGAGGGCGGGAGGTCAAGGAGGGCAGGAGGTCCTGCACTCAGCACCACCACTCACTGCTCTGATGGGGAGGCACCTAGCCTGACGGCCAAATGAGGCACTTCCAGCCCCCAAATCTCCTCCCTGCTCAGCTGGGGCACCAGGAGAAGAAGTCTCCAGCCACCATTTTTATGATTTTTTTTCTTTTTTCTTTATTTTCCAGCCTAGGTAGACAAATCACCTGACTTTTTATATTGGGTGAATTAAGATGTTGTGATACAAGAAGATTTGAGAATTTGTGTCCTTGGCTGCTGCTCTGAGGTATGTCAAGGTGCTGGTGCAGACTGGAATTTACAGCAAAGCAGTCTGTCCTCTGGGAACCTAAACTGGCCTGAAATGCTGGGGCTGATCTGACGGGAAGCTCCAAATGCATCTCATTATATCGCAACGGAGAATGAGATGTCATCATGTTATGTGTAGTAAATCGCTTTAGATTAGGCCAGTTTAAAGCCAGATTGTGATGTTCTCATTTTCTTGGAAGTACCACCCTCCTTTAAACCAGTATCATCATTTCAGCCCTATCATTCAAGGAATAAAATGCATCAGCTTGACTCAGCCAGGACCCCTGTAGCCTGCACGTGACACGCTGTGGCCTGTAGCAGCCTGCAGAGCTCTCATAGGGGGTTATTGTCAGAGCCTTTTTTCCCTCAAAGCTTTAAATTCACATTCTCCCTGCAGCTGTGAGTAGTGCGAGCCCCTCTGTTCCCCCCACTGCCTGTGAGCTGCCATCCCCAACTGTCCCAGATGCGGTAACTCCGATGTGGGTGGCTGCAGCTTCTCGCACCACAGAGCTGATTTAAATCATCTCAGGCTTGCATGTGAGTCTATTTATTTTAAGGCTGTGAAGCTTGTTCATTCTCTAGACAGTGCGTAAGGGCTAAGGGCCAAAATCTGTGCTGATGTATAGCTTTCACTGTCAGATTTATAATTTAGTGCAAGGGGGGCTGGAAAAGCGTAAATCAGGGCAGAAGATCATGAAGAAGCGGCACCATGCTCCCATTCGCACTGCACTTAATTTACAAGGTAGATGAAAATCATGGAACATTTTTGACCTCGTTTTGTTTGGTTTGCCTGCAAGATTTAGTCTTTCTCTCGTCTTTTCGCTCCTGGGGACTGTGAGGCCAAAGGGAGATTCATAACAGGAGCAGAGCCCACAATTTCTGTCCTTTTGTTGAAAGACACCACGAGGTGAAATGGGACTTAAACCATTTACTCAGTGTAGACAGATCAAAGTTGAACCAAAGGAGATGCCAGCTCTTCTTATTGATTTCACCTTTGCTCCCCTGAGACCAGCAGTGTGGGAAGGTCACACGTGCAAGAAACTGGAGCATCAGACCAGAATTTCTCGAGCCTGTGTTTTTCTTGCAGCCAAGTCCCACAGGACACCCTCTCTGCTCAGTTTGTGCTCAGGTTCATCGCCATCGTCCCAGGGAAATCAAACCCAGCACGCTCTGGGTGCATTGCTGCAGCTGTGCCTGTGCCTGCAAACAGCCCTTCAAACACAGGGGGAGTTGGGGGCTCCTGTGCCAGCCACGTGCCCGTAAATCATTTATGCTGTTGCAGCAATTAGCTGCTGTAACCCAGAATAGGAGCTCAAAGCGGGACAGCTCTCCTCCAGGTTTTCTGCTTACTTATTCACCAAGGACACACCCCAGTTCTTCATCACCGCCTGGTCACACCATGACCCTCCGGTCTTGTGTCTGCAGCAGCCTGAGTCAGGTTTTCCTTTATATTCATTGGCCTTTCTTTTCTCCAGCCACTGCTGCTGGCGTTTAAGAGAGCTGGGAGGGCTGGGATCTCTCTATGCTTCAGCATTGTTTTTGCCTTGGCAGGGCAGTGGCCATGGGCAGCCCTCATCGTGCTGGGCAATGCTGCACCAACCACTGTATTCTGAGCTATCCTTGAAGGGCATTAATTCTCTTCCTTCTACACTTCTAAATTTTAATTCAGGCTTGGGACAAAAGTCATCGTTCAAAATAAGCTTTTAAATCTGGTTGCGGTGGTTGGTGAAACATGCTTTAAAGCATTTACTACACCAGAGAGCTCTACATGAAGGATTCTCTAACTAGCCTTACCACTACTTAAAAAGCTTCCAAATGCAGGAGTAAATTCAGACACATACAAAATCAGTTTTCAGATACAGTAGGGAACCCATTAAGCTTTGTGTGGTTATGCAAGCTGATACAAATGCCTTATTAATTAGAAAATCAATCAAGCTGTCCAGCTGATTGATGTTAATCCTACACTGAAAGGGGGAACAATAGTATAATCAAGACTAGATCATTTCTTCCTATTACAGGGAAGGGGACAAGACTGCATTTCAAAGTGATTCTGCTGTAATGAGCTGCAAGGATATATGCCACGTGGTAAGAGCTCTTTTAAGATGTGGCACATTATTTTGATCAATAATACTCAAATTCATTCTGGATCCTGAATCTAAGGAAATTTCATATGAAGATTAAAGGAAATTATAATATGATCAGAGATGATCACAGAGGAGGAGAGATGTAATTATCCAAGAAGCAGCATTAATAAATAGGAAAGAGCCCAAACCATGCGAAATCAGAAGAAGAATACACTAAAGATGCTGAAACTGTTTCATGGCATCCAGCTAATTCCTCAAAAATATAAAATAATCTGTTTTTTTAAAAGCTGATAACAGTTCAAAAGCCTAATGTTAGGCAATCATAGAACAATAATTAAAGGACCCAACTGATTCTTCACCTGTTCTACATTATTCACAGTCAGCCCTGCCAGCTTGAGGACTGGTAGCAAATAACTCCAGCAGCCATATTCATACTATCCAAAAGCAGTGTGGCTGGCCAAAACCTTTTGAAAAATACATGCAAGAATCATGCTAAATGACTGGAAGATGACTGGAATACAATCCTTTCAACATGAGTCAGGCTTTGCAATAAGAAAATAGCTCATTACCATGAAAACGCATGTTGTCTTGGTTCCAGGCTAATTGTTGTATAGCATATCCTAGATAACATAAGACAAAGCCCCAAGGCTCGTAAGCCAAGTAAAATGCAAATTACACCATTGACACAGCTGAAGACTCTATGCAACTTTAATCAAGGAGGGTTGCGATGTATCTGTGAGACAAATGAGCAGGGTAGTTATATCAGAAAGACAGAGCTCTCTCATACACAGCCTGAAAGGCTAGAACATGGGCAAGAAAATGCTCACCTTGACCACCAAAACATAAGGATATTGATGCTTGCAAAAAGCAACATGATCATTCTGTGCCAGTAGTATTCAGCATTTCTGTAACAGTTCATGGAAATGCTCCAAACTCCAGTGGCTGTTCCCTTTCTTTCCCATCTTTATCACTGTTTGTTGTACAGGAGCATGCTGAAAATTCAACAAGGATTTGGGTCCCTCTGGGCTAGATAAGGTAATTCCTGCCCTGTAGAATGACCACTTTAAATAGACATAGTGGACAATAGGCTGTATACAGTAATACCAGAGGCAGGGAGGTATTACATCAAGAGCCTATATTAAGTGGGCCCTGAAGTGCTGGTCTGCAAAGAAGGGTGTTCCAGCATCTCTCCAAAACATTTTAAAGAGGTTGTAGGTGAAAAAGCCACCTTCAGTGTGAGGAGCAGGCATTGAGAGAAGAAGAGGTGTGAGATGAACCACTTAAAGAGATCAGAAGTACTGAATATTAGGACCATACAGCAAGACTTCTGGCTGATGCAAATCTGAGTGATTAATGATCAGAAAGAAAATTGATTTTTGGAGAAAATGCACTGGAAATGCCTGCTACATAATGTGGGAAACTGGCTTATCGAGCAGTTGTTACTGTTCCATGGTGAGTCCTGGTGAGATCTCTGAAAGAGCTTTGCAAAGGCCCCAGGAGGCACAGAAGTTTTGCAATGGTTTCTGCTGGCTGCTACAGTCTTGCCTCATTTAGTTTCACTGTGAATCAGCACTCCACGTGTACTGGCATCAAATACAGACTGGATCTCCATGCTGCTCCATGTACTATGCACACTGCAGCTGAGACATTCCTAGTTTCATTACTCAAAAATTCAGAAATGCAGACAAATTTACACGTTCCACCACAGACAGACGGTGTCTTTGGCTGGATTTCTCTGCATTCCTTGAAGGTAGCACTGGGTTGCAGAAGTCAATCTTTCTACAACTATCGCTGCTTGCAGAGGTTTCGGGGTTTGTTCAGGTTTCCCATTCATATTGCGCACTAGCAGAGGCTTAATGAACACAGGCAGTCTTACCAGCCTATTTCCCACACCAGGAGATGTGATAACAGCTAGAGATGGCCACAAAACAAAGTTCTGGTTCTCACTCCTCCATGGCACCCAGATGGACTGGTGTGAGCAGAGTTTATGGTCAACCCAAAGCTCTCAGGAGGAGGAATTGGGAGATTCCTTCACAGTCATCTCTTCCTGCAGACCTAGGGAAAAACTGTCTGAAGAAAACCGGTTGCAACCCCTGCTGATGCTGAGGACGTGGCTGTGATACAGGAATATTAGGACAAGTTGCTTGGGGGCCTTGTCAGACCGCAGCAGTTGTTGGCTGCAAGGATGTATTGCCTCTGGATGGGGACAGCTCAGGGGAATGGTTCTTTCAGCAGAGAACATTCAGGTCCAATTCCAGCAAAAGAAGTCATTCACAAGGAAATGGTATCTGGTAATGTGCCCATGGGGAGAACTTGCAGCATTTCCCATCTTGAGCACAGCTGCTCCAAGGGCTGGGGAGAGCTTGACTTCTTGCTCTGAGTCTACTCATCAGCCTTCATGAACGACCACCACTTCCTTGCACCTTCCACGGCCAAAAAACAATTTCACACAAGTGAAATAACCCCAGACTTCACAAAGAAGGACCATGTCTAGGGGCTGGGCAGGTGAGGGACTGTCTCACACTAAGGTGATGGTCTGAGACCCCAACTCAGCTTTGTGCCATCAGTGCCACTGATGCTTCTCAAAGAACTCATGCTGATCAAAAATCACATCTCTGCATCTCTTCTGATCCTCTTCACATCCCCTCACCATTTATCCTGCACAGACTAAGCCAAAGCACAGATGCCACAGAGCGGTTGGGAGCAGTAAAAGCTTTTGGGAAGACAGAGTTGGCTGTGCTTTTGGGGCTGGTTATGTAAAGGGAATACGTGTCATTGGACCACCCAGAAAAACACTTCCCAATAGTGAGAAACTCGAACAAGGATTACATGTTACAACTGTGGATTCCTTCAGCTTTTGAGCTGACGCTGAATTAATTGGGAAGGAGATGAAGGAGAGATGGCAGGAAACAAGAACGACCTAACAACAAATGCGCCAGGGGAAGCAGCTCTGCTTATTTCTCAGCCAATCACTCAGAATGCAAAGGTATGCATCTCTTCAAGAAGCCTATTTAACACTGGCACCATACAGTAAAAAGAAGCTTTCCAGCCTATTTAATGAAAATACCTTTCCCTCAGTTAATAATCATTCTCTGAGCTTTAATAGCACTGCCACTCCAAGATTTCCAAGCAAACACACAAACGACAGCTCGACCTTGGGAGAGAAGTGTTCTTAGAGCTATTTTATAAGAAGGTAAATGGAGACGGAGAGATGTGCCCCCTGTATTATTGTATTGTCCTGTATGACTGCCCAGCCCTGCACAACAGCAAGTTTTTGTGCATGAAGCTACTGCTAGCATTGCTGCTGCACCAATCTGATGCATGAAGAGATGAGAAATCAGTTGAGTATCACCTTGGTTCCCTATTCCCTGCACTGATGCCCTGTGCAGCTTGAAGGTGGCTTCCTCATGTGAGTCAGTCAGCTTCTGAATAGCAACATCATTTTTTTTTTCCAAGTCAGAAGAATGGCCATCTTCCTTGATTTTCTTTTGTCTCTAGCCCAGCCAAAGAAATTTCCCAGTAAATGGGAATTTTCCTAATGATGAAAAAAGTGCTCATGAACCATGTTTCATTTTGTCTAAATTACTGAGAACAAAGAAAAAACCAGAGTGATTTATCTACTTGAGAATAGAGAAACCTTTGCTGTCTGGTCCAAACAGAAATTGCTCATACTAAATATTGTTGTTGATATCACTTTTAGAAGGAGTATGTCCAGGATTTCTCTGGTACTGTGCATGTGCCACCCTTGGTGTTTTCTAAGGTGTGACCTTGTAACAAGTTGTTTCATTACAGTGGGGCACACCTATCTTCTTAAGAACTCAAGACCCTGAAGTTCCCCAATTGCACATGGAACAGATGACAGTAATAAAAAAACAACAATAATAAAGGCATTATGTTGAGGATCAAAATCTGAATCCTAAAGGGTAATGGTATGAAGTATATGCTGACTTTTCAAAGGCAGCTTTCAAGACATGCAAAGTCAGTGCAAGGAGGAGCAATTCCTCCACAGAAAATACTTTAATCACTGTGAAAAACACCCCTACATTTATTTTGGGAAATTGGAACCTTCGTTCTCACATATTACTATTGCAAAATAGCCATGAGCCTAGCTGACAGCAGTGGAAACTCCCTCTTGCATGGGCATGGAGATGTGTTTGCTAGGGAACAAGGACCCAGCTCAGAAAGAAGGTACACTCCTGTTGCAGAGTTAAACCAGCCAGGGAGTCAGGCAGCGTGGAGGCCTGCAAAGGTGCCCCCATCTCAAAGGCTTTTCATGGCAGGTGTTGTGGTGGGTCCAGTGGTTTGGGTTCATATCTGTCACTGGCGTGAGCTCCCAATGCCATCAACGAGATCCAGAAGAGCCTGTGTGATCTAAGCCCAAAGAGTTTCACAATTACGTTATCTGATGTTTCTGTCCCAGCCTTTTTGGAGACACTGATGTCCGTCTTGCACCCTTGGAGGCAGATAAGTAGGAAACCACACATATCTCTGGTAAAGCTGGATGTAATCCCATATCAGAGAAAGCTTCTGATGTTTTAATATTTAGCTTTTCTTTCCCTGGCTTTGAAAAACCCCAAAGCCAAAATTCATAGAGTTGTTTTCTCTATAAGGGAATTCGTTTTTGGGGAGCTGCCTCTGTTTGCAAAAGGGAGGCCAGAAGAGATCCCAAGGCCACTGGAAGAAGCTTAATTATATCATTAAGCCACTATACGGACTAATAGCAACATGCTTGGAACAAAGTGTCTCTGAGGCCATGCTTTCAGGAGACTGTGAGCCAGGTTTTGAGGTCACCAGGTAGAAATGTTGTGGGTACACATGCTAAGGAACAATTTCTGTGTAACCTTGATGTGATGGGGCTGCAGCCTTAAGAGAAAAGAGGAGCCAGAACAGCACAGAGCATCTTATCTCGTCAGGGTGGAGCTGGCTGGAGAGGACACAGTCAATGTCAGAACAGTATCCTGCGTGCCTGGTGACAAGCACAAAGACAATTTTCTGTCAGTAACGATGTCCAACCCATCTCTTAATCTGCCGCTCACCCTGGCTGGCAGCCCATGGCAGGGAGTTCCCCAGCCCAACTGCCCTTCTTGCTGTCTGCACTCCTTTCTTCTCAACCAGCTGGAGAAAGGACAGGAGAAGAAATCATAATGTGTTTTTCCTTGTATCACGACTAATGACCGGAGGAAGTACCACCTTTTCTATTAGCTGCCATTTGGAAAGCAGTCACAGGATTCCCGGCAGAGCAACTCTCTGCCCCAGATCTACTTCAGCATTATGAGTACGATCAAGGCCACCCGGACACATGACGCAATGTGATGCACAGATGTTGATAAATTCTCCCACGTGAAAAAAATATTAAGTCATTACAAACAAAACAGCCTCATAAACAGAGTTTAGGAAACTATGATAAATCAAGTTAGTTAGTTGGCAGAGTTGGTACAAGCCTCTGTCTCAGCTAATGCAGATTGAGAGTTCAACAGCATTCTAAATACATACCGTTTACTGGCCTTAATGAATACTAAAAGCCCAATAAGCAGGAGCCAGAGCCACTCAGACATGGCTTCATACAGATGTCAGCAGCATTGTCTTTCAGTTTATTTGCTAACGAGTTATTGATAGAGCTAATTTGCTGCTGATAATGCTGCAGATTAAAAGGAGAAAAATTAACAAGTTCTGTTAAATGAGGAAACGGGCTCTATGCCTTGTTTCATCCTGGTGTGCGAGCTGATGCCAGGTGAGATTGCAGGCAGCGAAGGCATTGAGGCCCCTGGTCAGGGCAGAGCTGTGACAGTGCTCACTGCAGTCAACCACCACCGGGATGGCAGGGAGGGGACTGATGAACCAGCTGCAATCAGCAAGGCTCTAAGTACCACCAAAAAGGACAGAAAGAAGAGAAAAGAGCAAAACATAATGGTCTAAGCATAATAAAGTCTTGACTGACTTCCTAGTTGCACTATTGTAAATCCTGAACATCAACCTCAGTCATTTGTGGGAACACATACACATTAATATAGGAGGAAACCCCAGGGATGTGTGAAATATTTTTACCCATTGCAGTTAATGGATGGTATTTTTGATGTTAAATAAATAAATGCATAAGGCACAATAATCCCAGAGAGCGGCTTCTAGCTAAAGTGGGAAAGTGTGAGGAAGGCAGCAGTGGCCTTTACCTGGGCAGGCCAGGCAGAGGACAGCTGGGGACAAGGCATGGCCTGGAGGTCGGTGCCTTCAACAACTCTTTCACGACACCTGGCCTCACATGCACAGTGATTTTTAGCAAATCTGCATCCATTCACCGACCTCTGTGGTAGATGCTGTAAAATGCACTGCACTTTGTAGGTCAAATGAAGTTCAGTCGTTTGCTGAGCACCTTGAACTCCTGGGATGAAAGCAGCATTAATCAACTCCTGAAGTGTCGGCTCAAACCAATGCTCAGCACCGGGCTGGGCAAATCTCTAGCCACACACAAAGTCAATAGGGTGCTGCCTGAAGAAAAACACTCAGGACTGGGTGCTGGCGAAATAAAATATTATCATTACGGTTGCTATCGTTAATGAGGGTCCAACCCTTTCAGCCCCTCAGATAAAAGGTGGTGTGTGCGTAGTGTAAGCACTGACATTTTTGGCATGTAATAGATAAGCCATGTGTCCGTGAACCAGCACCTCTGTAGGGCAAACTGTGCCATAATGGTGACCATGTGGGAGGAGAGGGGACTCACAGGATGTGCTGGAGAGCTCTTCCACTGAATTTGTCACTTGGAGTACCCTGAGCCCCCAAGATTTAGTATTTTATTCATTCAGGTGCATGCAACCATGTAGAAGACAGTGTGGCTTTTCTTTGTCCTAGTGTTAGTGTGCTCATCCTCTCTGTGGATGTGGGTCTCTTGCAGCCCTTGCAGGAAAAGCACTGTCGAGCTGTCCTATTTTCCAGTTATTTTTCTATAAAAGGCAGTCACATTGCTCTACTTTTTTTCCACTGAAGGGGCATCTCTGGCTCTCAGCTGGGAAAGCCTGAGGGAAAATAGGATCAGAGCAGTTTGGCAGTTTGCAACGATGGTCTTCAAGTCCAGCTCCTGGCTGTGACTGTGAACGGAGGCTCCTTGGCACCAGAAGGGCTCATGTCTCTTTGGGTACCCAAAGGGATGGTCACTGTGACACTCACAAAAAAGGAAAATAGAGTTGCAGATGTCGTCTGTGGGGGGAAAGCAGGTTGTGGGAGGTTTTCCAGCCTGCCCATGCTGGCTGCCAAGCACGGTCCATGGCTCTCCACCTGGCCAGCTTTGTTCCTTGTTTCCTTCCGGCAGGTTGAGCTGCACCTCGGGATGGTCAATGTAGAGGCTCCTGTGGCTGTGCTGGACCTGGGGCCAACTCCACTTGCCACCTTCTGCTGGCAAACCATGGCCAGATTGTGGCTGAAACACTGGGTGAAACAAAAAGCCCCACCTCACCATGCATGTCTGGGTTTCACCTTCAGTTGTCTTCTTTTACAGATTTTAATTTTAATTTACCCTAATTAATGCATTAGTGGTTATAGCAGTGGATTTATATGTTTAGGTGCCATCAGCAAAGCCCTGACTTTATGGACTTCGTGGAGGACTACTGCCAGGCTGCTGCTTGCTATATGCAAGATGGCAAGTTATGGGATATAAGGAGTTTGGATTGTAACAACATGCAAGAGACAGCTCTCAAGTACTAATTTAATTGTAAAATCTTTGGCTTTTCCTCCATAATTTTCTGCTTGTGGTGCTTATGGAAATTAATTTAAAAGTATTGTGCAATTAAAAAAAAAATTGTTTCCTTCCTCTGGAATTGACAGCTTTCTTCTGAGCAGGAGAGAGACATGAACATGTCTTTCCTTTTTAGGGGGCCGAATAGAGGCTTCTATCCTCTCATGTTTTAATTAATTTTTTCTATAATTGCTTCATTGATTGATATTTATGTATTGCTTGTTGTGCATAAATTCTGGAAACAGCGTGTAAGAGGATGTTCTCATTACAGCTTTACAAGTGCTCGGCCAATACTGGAATATTAATAATTGGAGTCACATGGAAAAGTACAGTTTGTTTCCCTTTCTCTAAGGCTTATGTCCCATATGGTGCCTTCAGGGAATAAACAGTTGCTTCAAGAAAGACATTTTTTTGTGTGCTGGAAGAATACTATGGCTATGGAAGTAAATGCCAAAGCGATAAGGATGAAGCTGCAGTATAGTCTGTGTAGCACTGAGTTTTGGAGGTCTTTTAAAGCTAAATATGCACAGAAAGCATCATCCTGTATGCACCACTCCTGGTCCTGCTGGCTGGTGGTCCAGCCTCCAGACAGCTTCCCTCTGGGACAGGCAGGCAGGGATCCAGGCAGCCCATGTCTGGAGGGTGATGGATTGCCACCAGGCAGTCGTTTTACTGCTGAAACGTCTGAGGAAGACGCGACTGCTTTTTGTCACTGCATGTTAAAACCTTGTGGGATTTACAGAAGCAGAAGTTCTGGGTCTCTGGGATCATGGCTGCAGTTTTGCAAAGCCTTCATCACCCACACGTGTGAGCACCCCATCATGCTCACATATGTCCCCCTGCCCAGAGTGCCTCAGCTCTGGGTGGGACCCCAGCTCACACTGAAATCCCTCAGTGCAGTGGGGGTTCCTTATGGCTGAAAATCAAGGTCGGATGTAGTTCTTGTCAATGCTCATGAGCTGTCTCTAGGGTTGTCATTTTGCTGTTGGCTCATGGCTAAAACAATTCTCCCCTCCAAAGCAATCAGCTGGTGTCCTCTAAAGGTGTGCGGTCTGCTCAAAAGTGGTGAGTTATGATCTGCCCATGGAGCTATTGTTATTTGAGATTTTATTAATCATTTACTATGTTTTATGAGGTTAGTCACCTGCATCGTCTCTGTGCTGACACAATAATTTACCACTACAAGGATGCAAAATAAAATAAAAGATCATTTACTGGCAGCTCACAATGCTCTTACCAGGTTACAAAGGCAGCTGGTGGAGAGAGCTTTCTGCTGGGGAATAAAAATAAAACAATGAAGGACGATGAGGCAAAGCCAAAAGGGTATCACTGAAGATCAGTTTTATACAGAAGCATGTGATAATCAATTATTCAGAAACATGGCATGGAACTATCTCTCCCCATGGGCTTATAAACCTCTCACTGGCTTAGCTCTGGTAACAGTTATCCAGAGATATATTAGGGTATCACTAGAGGCCACAGGAGGACACCGACATTAGGCACATAATGTAGATAAGAAGGATACTAGAAAGCACAGAATTAGCTCATCTCCTGCTGTAAATGTATATTATTTCATCAAGGTCACTGATATCTCTGCCAACTCTCACCAGCTGTGGGTCGGACCCAGAAGCTATCACATAGGACTCAGAGACTCGAGGAAATGCAGGACAATGTCTTGTTCATGTGTGGGCAGGACACGGACACAGCTGGCCATGGCAGGCGAGCACAGTGCTGCACCATGTACCCAGGGGAGCAGAGGTGGGCAGGAGGTTCAGGTTTTCTTAAAAGCATTTTTCAAAATAATTGATAAATTATTTATCAACTATAAATGGCCATGATAAATCTGTTGGTAAGCAGTAGTACAGCACAGTTAGTTTTGAAAGCTATAAGTGACAATTTACAGCTGCTGACAGACCACTGTTAAGAGTATTACTCACTTAGTATCCTAATATAATACAAGAATAACAAACAATCCCCTCAACCTCTCCCTGTTTAGGAGGTCATCTCCTGGCTCCCCACAACTTTCCTCTCTAGCTTTTCCAGCAGTGCATGATGCTGAGCCCTGACATCACTGCTGTTATTGGTATTTTACAGGTGGTGGACATCCACAGCTCCTGCCATGGCAATGAAGCACAGGATTTCATCCCAGCTGCAGCTGCTGAGGTCTTGGCAGCAGTGGTGGCCTCTTAGAAGAGTGACAGGAGATGTACAGCAGCCATGGTGATGCATGGTGTGGACCTCTGCCCCACTGGCCAGCGAAACACTGCTCCTCCTTACTGCTGCATGTAAGGAAAAGTCAAAATTTATTTATTTTCCAGACCTACTCCTGGGGCTCCTCCTGAGAAGAGGGCAGAGTAGCTTGGCTCAGAGGGACATGTCTGGTGAGCAGAAGGCTGACTGTTGGAAGGACAGAAATGTGCTCAAACAGACAAATAGCCCTTTCCCCACTTAAAGCACTGATATAACAAATATGCAAAAGTCATGTATTTTGCAAGTGTAGAGCCTTCCTAGCAATAATTAGCTTCTAAATATTCCCCTGTCCTGTATAATAAATGAACAGCATAGTAAATGTTATGAGAATAATTCATTATTCTTCATGAATAACAATCGAAGGGAATAATTTGCCATCCACTAATCTCTAAAAGGGCCCTGCTTCTTTTTTTTTAATCACGTAGGGTTACTGAGTGACGAGGAAGACGTCTGTGTTTGGTCACACAGACCCTGCAGCTGCTGCTGCTGCTGGGAGAGTGCTGTGGCCTCGGGGCTGGTGGTACCATGACACAACCTGTGTACGTCACCTTTTGCATTGCATTGGCATCCTGTGGCAACACAGCAGGACACAAGTGGTGTAACACCTTGGTGATGAAGAGGAAGGTGCCAGCATGGGCTCCTGGGGGATACTGCTCATGCAGGGACATGGCAGGGGAGCCCAGAATGAAGGAAGAGTTGGAGAGGGACACTTAGGGCATTTCACCCTGCAGTGGACATGTGCTGGAAAACACACCAAACAGGACAGTAGTGCATCTCTGATATCCTCTCTACCCCATGCCCATCCCTGAGCCTATCTGTCCCGACTCTCACATACCTGGACATGTTACATTCCTGCAGCCCTGGCAAAGCCTCTGGTGTGCTGCTGTACTTCGGCCATGACAAAGAGCCCTTAGGTGACAAAACAGTAATCAAAGGCATGGCCACACAGATAAAAAGGAAGAATATCTTTTGGCCTCATCATCTTTGTGGCATACACAACACCTGCTCTCCCTGTCTGGTTGAGCAGGGGGATGACATTCTCCCACCACATTCAGCATCAGAGCACAAATCCAGCCTTGCTCCCCTCACTCCCCATCTTCCAGGCTTTCCCTTCTTTACCTCCTTATGAGAAACTCTTCCCATTTTCCAATATCCGATTTCTTTTTCCTTGTCCACAGCCAGTGTGTTCTGGTTTTGCCCTCATGTCTCAAAAATCCCAGCACTAGACCATTCCTCCATGAGATTTAACCCCTTGCCAAAGCCTCCCTCTTTCCCCTTTCTCCTGGAGTCCTGAGAGACCCCTTAACTTCTCTCCTTGAGACCTCAGTACTGCTGCCTGCTTGGGGGTAGTGTTTGTGGACTCATTTCAGTGTTATCTTTGCTTATTATTATTTGTTTATTGGTCTTTCTTCTCTTGTGTTCCCCCAGTGCTCCAGATGACAGACAGCACATAAATCACTGTAATGGAGCACAGCGAGCAGAGCAGGTGGTGTACAAATTGTGTGCAAGTTAGCAGATAAAGTGTTGGTGGATCCTTTTTGGTGCCTTTCACAGCCAGGAGACACCACACAGAGGGCACAAGAAAGCTGTGCTCCCAGCCCAGGCATCTTCTGCACCCCTGACCGCTAATGATGACTGAGAAAATGCCCTTGGGAAAAGGGCCCCCCAAAATATCGCTCTGTATGCCTCACTTGCCAGCTACCCTGGGCCACCAGCAACCCCTGCAGATTGTTTTCATGTCTGATTCATTAAAATAACACCTTAAATGTGCCACTGCAGCTGGTAGATCTGAGTATAAAAACTGAAATTCTGCATTATGGCTTTAGGAAGTTATTATTTTTTATTCTAACCTTTCACCTGTATTATTGCTCCTGGATGTGAGTAAGCACCAAAACATAACGGGAAGTTAAAAGCATCTGCCTATTACACAGTAACTGCCTCATGTGAATCTAGCTTGGTGAATATGTTTAATGTTTTCCAATATTTTCAGTTCCAAGTTTTGCTAAACTTGCATTTTTGGAGACAATTTTTGAGTAAAGACTTCCATAGGTTAATCAAGATAATGCCGGCAAACTGACTTATGACCTCCAATATCTCAAAATATTCACAAACCTGCTGACTAACTGGGTGTATTTTTGGCTCTATGGACTTTCTATCTCTGAATGGAGTGATTAGTGACAAAGAGATGATTTATATTTAAATTATTGTGAGCTAACAAAACTCTGGTGTGTGCCAACTGCGGCCTCAGAAGAATACCCCATGATGCTGTGCTGAAGAGCATTTGACACTTTGCTGGCTGTCACTCTCCACAAAACCCCACCACCCCAGCAGGATCTGGACTTCTCTTTCCCACCCAGCTACCACGAGCAAGAGCACCAAAACCATGCAACACCTCCAGTTTAATAGCATTTAACTAGGGAGCAGAGATGAGCAGACCCCCTGAAGAAGCCTAGAAGCCACTTTATGAGGACAAGTGAGACAAGAAGAGCCACACCAAGCATTGCAGCTGCCTACCAGCCTTTCTGGGTTGCTCTTTACCTCGGGGCAGTGTAGAGGGATGTTTCAGTCTCATCATTCCTTACACGTACCTTCTGGCTCTGGAGGATGGCCAGATTTTCATGCGTGTGCATGCTTTCACAGCTAGATCCCACACAACCTATCTACAAGAAGCCTGCAAAGAGCTTCTCTAGATACTCGCAGAGACCTGCAATTTGACAGGATCCATAAAATGGTGCATTTCCCACAAAGTCCTGATTTAGACAAGCAGATTTAACAATAATTAAAGCACTAATTGGACTAAAGCACATGCATTTGGGTACGAGCTATGGTTTGACCCTCCACAATGTGCTCTTCAAAGACAGTGAGATGGCCCATCTGATCGTGGCTCATAGTGCTGACCTGCAGAATGGGACCTTGGTGCGGGCTGAAGGAAAGTTTTGACTCTTTTAATTGGCATTATGCCATTTCAGGCTTTATCGGTCAGCTTTGAAGTCTAACCAGCTCCCTCCTGAGGAATTCATATTTGGCATGCTTGCATGAGACATAATGTGGTAACAGAGGTAGCGCTATATGTATAGTAATTTTTAGAGCTGAGTGACATTTTTCAAATGGCTAAGTTCACTGAAAAATGCAGGAACCAACAGTATTTGTGAAAAAAATTAGAAAGTGTACAAAATGTTTCATTTTGACATGTCAAAAGAAATGGTTTGGAGATATGGAGATATTTTGTTTTAACATCATCAAAACAAAATATTTTGACTTTTTGTTTTGAAACAAGCTTTGTTGTTTAAAAACTGACCTAAACTTTAGGGAAGTATTTTAAAACCCAGCATTATATAATTAAAAAAGAGCATTTCTTTTCCTGTTGAAAATGTTTGGTTTTACTAATTTCCCTCATGTTTTTGTATTTGACAATCAAAATGAAAAATTCCATATTCATCCATCTCTCTCACTGTTAACACTCATGCCACATCTCCAGCTGCTAAAAGAAAGCAGTGTCTTCATCCAGCCATGTTTCACTGCTGTTATTCAACATCCCTGCTTTCCCTCTGTGAAGAGAAGACTGCTAAAATGGAGTTTGGTCCATGCACGAAAGTGTGATGGCATCCTGGGTATGTGTGACCACGGGCGATTCGGTGGCCCTGACATGGGACAAGGATGTGACTGCCTGCCCCATGGCTCCTTCGGCCCCGCTGCACCTGGGCTTGCCCCCTGCCAAGTGCTCTGCCCTTATCAGGGCTTAATTTAGTGAAGTGCGTTAATGAATAACTCTGTGTTTTGCCAGCAAAATGAACCCTTGGTAAGGTCTTATCTCCTGATCACACACAGCAAGAGAGCAGGAGAACAAAGACAGATTTGTTGTGCCCACTGTTACTGCCTGCCTGAAACGGCTGACCGGGCTCAGCAATGCAGCCGCACTGCTTTTTAATGTCTGACTGATCTGCTTTCTGCTTCCCTTCCCACCCAGGAGTTTCAGATCCAAAAATAGCTTTAATCAAACAGTCACTGTGGAGCTGGCTCTGTTTGTGACCAGCTTGGTTTCTGCTCCAGCTCCGGTGCTCTCAGACAACTGGCATGCTGGTGTTTGAGCTCACCATCCTCCCCAGCAGCACACACTGCAGAGCAGGGACCCTCTGAAACCGTGAAGCACTTTCTTGTGTTCAGGATGGTGCAGATAATGAGCCCCGGTCCCCTGTGCTGCAGAGCTGAAGGACCACGTGGACATCTCATGGTGGGGAAGCTCCTCAGGTGCTGCAACTCCTTGAGATGCTCGAAGCCACCCAAACCCTTGGGTGTATCCTCACATGCTGTAAAAGCCTGTTCATTAACAGCAGATGAGTTCTGGGGTTTAATATGCCAACAGACAGGATAGTTCAAAGGGCTGTGAGCTGCCTGCAATACTCACATCCCCACTATGGTGGCATCTGAGCATCAATGGTAAAACCTGCCATTGGATGCAGTGTAGCCAGGATTTGAGCCCAGGCTTCATCAACAGCTATTCTCACACTTAGTCTTCAGCCTCACTGCTTTCTGGGCCTTGGCCTCCTCATTGGCCTCCTAATTTGATTAAAAGCTCTTCTGCCTAGGGTCTATCTGGGCACTAGCCATTATAGGATTTTCATTTCTGATGGGGTAGCTTCTGTTGCCGCAGAAGCACATCCAGTACTTTTTCCCTTCCTCTCTGCATTCCTTTGGGACTTTGCTGTAAGATGCAGGATTGTGAAAAATTCCTAATAAACAGCAGATTCCTATAGGTTGTTCTCATGCCCTTTGTGACACAAGAGCCTCCAGCCATCTATTTCTAGGCTCTGCAGGAGAAAAGGGTGCTTTAGTTACACTGGTGAGCAGGAAATCAAAATGCATTTCAGTGCCCTGCCCAGCATTGTGGTTTGCAGCTTCTGGTTCATTCACAGTGCATTCCTAGTGCCACTTGCTGCTATTTTAGTTCATTTCCTTTTCCTCCTACCCCTCTCTGTTTCCTATAAAAACCTTGGGCGCAGAGGGACACTCAGTGCCTGGGATGAAGCAGTGACACACCTGCAGTGCGGGGCTTGGTGTCCAGCCATGGTGACTCAGAGCACACATAACTGCTGTAAAAAAAATCTTCCTTCATGACAACACAATTAAAAAATAATTTCCTGTTCTGTTACTGGTGTCAGCCCAGGGCAATCGTACTGTGGTCTCCAGTGCAGTCAGCTCTGCCAGTCACTCCTGTTAAATACACTGAGTTTTCCTTTCAGTTTAGGGTTAACAAAAATTTTTGTTAAAAAAAAGTTTGTGTGGCCAAATATAGGCAGAGATTTCATTCCCATGAGGCCCCATCTGCATTATTAAATCCCAGTCTTTTTAATGTGAAACGAAAATACAACAGTCATTTTTTTTTATAAATAATATCTCACTGAATTATGTTTCAGGGAAAAAGAATAAGTTTGGGTTTTCCGCTGTGATCACAGCAGTGAGGAATGAGTATTATGCAGGCTCCAGCAA
>NW_010178163.1:1280-8174 GCF_000695765.1 Mesitornis unicolor | reverse complement strand
TACCTAGCAGCGTTGTCTCTGTTCATTGTGAGTTGGGATTGGTTTGGAGAATGGTGTGCACTGGATAAACATTCCAAATTTTCAGAACCCTGTTGGAATGACCCCTCAACACTATATTTGTAAAGACGTAGTAACAGCATTCTTCAAAGGTATTATCTGTCCTTGTTATTCGTTTTCCATGCACGCCTGCACAGGGATGCTAATGAAGAGTGGGAGATTTTCAATTTGATTTATGGGATTTTTTTGCTTTCCCCTTCCCATGTCAGTCTCATCATCCTCCACTTGCGGATAATCCATAGATTTAAAAAAGGAGGCAGAAAACATCAAACAACTTGCCCTCTCCTGATGCTGCTCCCAGTGCTGAACCATAATGCCGAGATGCTGTGGCTGCGTGTGCTGCAGTGGGGTGAGCCTGGCAGGGCCAAGTGGGAGCAGGGCTGAGCCTGTGGCATGGCTAAACCACCCCTGCAGCACTATGTAGGGGAGAAGAACCTGGAAAAGCTGCAACTTACACAGTAAAGTCTTTAAGAACAGGCAAAAAACCAGCTGTCATCACACCCTGGATATGTCAGTGCTGATGTGGTTGTTGTGGCTACATTAAGAATTATGATCAATAGTAGTAAATAGTAGTATTGAGCAATAATTAATAACACAATCAACATGACATTAATACTTATGATTATTATTTCTGAACTTTTAAATTTCTATCAAGAATTTCAGTGTTAGGCCTCCTATTAGGCAAACCTGCTTTCACATTTGATGTTAGAATAACTAGAAGTAGGGATTGCCAGTAACTTTGTTCTACCTTATCACCCTTAAAAATGAAGATAGGTATTTTTAAATATAGATCTGCATGTATATAACCAATCATTTAAAGTAACTTTCATGGTCTGCATTGTCATTTAGACTAAAACATAGGTCAAAAATATTGTTGAATAGTTTTAAATGTGACTCTTTCACTGGCTTTTTATTAAGAAGAAACAACCAAATGAGGTTCCTACGAAAGTTGTGGCTACAGAGGGAGTGAGCTATCTAAAATACAAGTTTTCTGCCTTATCAGTCTTCTTTTAAAAGGCTTCTCTTCAAAATTACATGGAGTTTTGGAATTTCCCCTCCAAATTCTCTGTCTGCACTTTTGGCACTTGCTGTACCTATGCGGTTTCATCCCAGGATGGTGCTGCAGACAAGTGTTGAATCTGCACAAATGTTTCAAAATCAAAACAGTCAAAGTGCTACTTTATTTCCCTGGTTGTCTGATGTTTAGAAATAAACATTGGCAGTGCTTATTTAGGGCATTTTGGAGCATTTCTGAGCATGTCAACAGCATACTCTCTCCCAGACTGATGGAGCTTGCAGTTTTGTTTGGTGACTGAAAAGTGCAGGCTTGGAAACACTACTTTAAAAAAGGACAAAAAAAGGAAACCGAAGCCCTGCATGGAACCCCCGCAGCAGATGTATATTTGATCCACAGCACCCCAATGGTCCCTGGGGACATTCAGGAGCAGAGCTGCTCCGTGGTCTGAGGACAGCCCATACCAGCGGTGGACGTGGCACAGCATTGCCCCTATCTCAGCCAGTGGACGAGCACTGTTTTACACACGCTCTCTGCTCTCTCCTTTCTTTTCCCAGTTTTCCCTAGTCTCCAGCCCCTTCCTCACACATCTTACTGTCTCCGACTTCCCACACTGGAAGATACTTTTTCCACACTTTGCCTATTCCTATGTGTAAAAACTCCTTAATCTTCTTGCTCTTTGATGGCATGTTTTGCTCTCACCCAACAAACAAATTTTAATATCTAAAATTCTGAAATTATTTTGTTTAATCATTCTCTGCTTCTTATCTTGCCTGTCTTGACTCCCTTCTTATAAGCCTTGATTTCCTACTTTTAAGATTTACTGCAACATACAAATTGTTTCTATTTGTATCTGCATGTGAAGTCACTTGTGAGGTGTCTGGGGAAAATTTGCTTTAAAAACATTATATGAAAATAAACATCAGGGAAAGCTAAGCTGGCTTATTGTCAATACATTTTTCACCTTAGGAGGTTTTCTGTTTTTGTTGTTGTTGTTTGGTTTTTTGTTTTTTGGTATTTTTTTTTCTTTCTTATCTCTGCATTATTTACATTATTACCTTTTTCTGGGAATCACTCCAATGGCAGGACTAAAGGGTCATAATTTGATGGAATACAGTGACGGTGATGCCGGATAAAATGTGCACACACTGTTCTTTTCAGTTAATGTTACCGAGATAGCAGGATGTTGGAGAAAATGGATGACCTACTTTTATCCCCTGCATTAGAGATACATTTTACAAGGTGGTAGGACTGTTTTGTATCAACTCTGTGACTTCCATTTATGCTGGTGTAGGTAAAATAAGAATTGCGGAGTGAAGATAAGGGGAAAAGTACAAATATTTTTGTGTCTGCAGCATAGCTCCACCCTGCCATTCTTGGGAAACTTCATGTCCAACTCTGCTATGAAATGGCATTCAATCATCCTCAACTGCTTTTAATTATATTAGCAGTGTTATTCTAGCTGTTATCGTCTAAGGATATGAGTGAAGCTGTATTTATACAGAGAAGTAATATCATTTGTTGGACCAGCTGATACACTGACAAGGTTTTTGGCATACAAGACCGAAAAAGGGTTTATGCGCCTAAAAACATCTGCTTTTTTCCCCTAAATTATCAGTTTGCTCTAATAAAAGGTATTACCTCTCCCTGTAGATTTTGTCTCATTTGATTACATTGGCATTGAAAACACGTGAACGAAATTGCATAAGATAATTTGTTTTGTCCCTAAACCACGCTACTAGCTCCAACTGGGGCCTTCTGTTTTCAAACTGCTTAAAAACGGCTAGAACATCAGGTTGCAATTATTACCATATATGTATTAAAAAATTTTAATGAAAAATATCAGAAAGAGCATGAAGCATCAGACTTTGGGTTCTGAAATAATCTTTGCCTTTGAGAGAGAGGACTCAGGCTGCCAAGGGTTGTGCCTATGTGTACTTGTGCAGGGGCTGCCCTCGCTTGAGGCGTGCAAAGCGATGGCTGCTGGTGCCAGAGATGAGTCTCAGGTCTGATCCGGTGTGGCATCTCCTGTGTCTCTACGTTGCTGTATAAATATTTTCATGCTGACCCATTTCTCTGTCTGGAAGAAACCCAAAGCAGAAGCCCCAAAACACTTGAACTCATTGTATTGTAGCCCATGAATCACAGATAAGCAGCCAGCCATTTACTGCAAAATTTTGCTTCTAATTACTAATGTACAAACATAATATATGGAGTCATTAATTGGTCAAAATTAACACTAAGAATTCAATGTAATGGGATCAATTCTTAGATGTGATTATGAGAAATGAAAGTATTCAGTGCATGGGCAAAATGTAAGCTGTTTGGCTGGCAAACTGAAAATAATTTTTAAAGCTTCCCTGTACCTTGACTACACAGTGTTCAACTTCACATTTGACTTTAAGCATTACAGAATGGCTTTGTTTTAGTCACGTGCACAGTGGCCCCCTCTTAACATTTATTCCTCAGGAGTAAAGATTTTATTTAATGCAGAATTTGCAGACTAAAAGGATTAATATTTTGTACCCCTTCTTCCTTGGAGAGTTTTTTTAGAAGGAATATATTTGTTTCATAGCTTTCTGAGTATATATTTTGGTATAAGTGCTTGCTCCCTCTCTCCCCTTCTCCCCAGCTTATTTACTCAGGGAATAAAAACTTGACCTTGACTTTAAGGTCTTTGGTGTTTCAGACTGTACAGTCAGCAGAGAGTAAGGGGAAAAATCAATGTGAACTGTATTAGACAAGTGGAAGAGTAATGCATAAGTGCTGGGAAGACATTCTGGAAATGGAAACAACTGAGGTAATTCTTAAAGGAGTGCACATCCCGTTGATGCATCTCTTGTGGTTAAAACCCCACATCCCACCTTCTCCTTTCTGTGCCCATTTTCTTCCCAGCTGTCTGACACATCCTTGGTGCCGTAAGAAGATGCAGATGCACCAGAGCTCTCCCGAGGTACCCACTTCAGCCCTGTGGGAGTCAGAGTCAGGGGACAAAGTGGTGGCTCACATCTTCACTTCCCAACAGCTCTGCCTCTGTGATTCTGGATATTACAGAGGCGCTGTTAGTACCTGCAATAAAAAAAAATACATCAAAAGAATCAACAAGACAGGTGAGGAAGAACAGCCTAGCAGATAAGAGATGTGATGCTGTTAATGAGGATGTCAGTGATGGATAAGATTGCATTTGTCACCAGTGGACTCACAAAGTACTGTGTTTTGAGAGAAACTCTGCTGTTTCCTCACCATTTCTCAATTTATGGAGTGAAATCCTAGCTGAGCTGCCTCGGCATACTGTCGGGACATCGAGGTCAGGGAGGCAAAGTCAGACTTCGTCTACCAGACGCGCCTTTCCAGGAAGTGGCACAGATCATTGCCGTTTAGATGCAAATCATGTTTGGTTCAATATATTTAAATACCAGAGAAATGTCCTCTGCAATAATAGCAGACTGTTAATAGATATGTGTATGAAATTCTTAATTAATTAGTTGGCATTAGAGTATCAGTTGTGTTCTCAAAACAGCTCAAAAATATTCTTTTAAAGGGAATTAATATTTAATAAGAAAAAAAACATGCAATGGCTTCCTGAAGTCTTAATTAAATGCATATACCTTTATGGCTTTTAAAAGCGTTTTACTCATAATTTAGTTTGCCAAGGAAATGTATCATTGGTGTTTTCTGCAACAGAGGGGATGCTCTGGGAAGTGCACCATCCATCCATCTTTTCTTCAGAAAAAAGAATTAAACAAGGAATTGCTGGAAGACTTTGGGAAAAATGTCTTTCTTTCAGTTGAAAAAAATCTGCTGGAGGAAGGAGGAGGGCGATGGAGGAGGTACAGAACCAGGCACAGAGCAGACATACCCTCTCAGGCCTGGGTACCTCTCTGTAGGCGGAGGAGCCCATTCTGGCCCCAGCCTGCCACAGGCAGAGGCTGGATGAGAGCTGCAGGCAGCACTGGGGGCCACATCTGTCCCCCGGCTGGGAACCCAGTGCCACATGTACCTGTTTTGCAGGATTATCAGGTTAACATTCCCACAGTTGGAATGTTTTGGGTCATCCTTGATACTGCCAACGATGACGAGGGGATGGCCCCACATGAAGGACCTGCAAGATTAATACCCTGTGTGTGTAAACAGCTGAAATGTAGTAGCAGTAATGGCCATTCCTCATATAAATTAAACCGACATATGTACATCCTTATTTGCAAATAATCCATAGGTGTTATCAAGTAATTACCGTTTTCCATTTTAGGCAATGGAAAATTAAGCAGAAGACAGCTAAATGAACTTTAAGCTGAAGGCCTCTAAAAAAAAAAAACCATTATTCAGGGTAATTTGAGAAGCCAGCTGGTAAAATTCAGTCACTTTTTCCAGGGCAGAAGAATTTATAGACCCTATCTTCAGCACAAATAATCTCTATTAGCTTCTCCTGCTTTTAAATTCAGGTTCTGCTAACCTTTATTTATCATGTTTTCTCTGTACCACACAAATTAGACAAAAATAGCATGGTAGTCTCTTTTCTGTTTAAGCACATAAAGGAAGCATGTACAACGTCTAGCATTAAGAGTTTCAGTCATGGTTTTATTTCCATAACTGTTTCAGAGCCCCAGATGTTACCGCTTAAAGCCACTCTCTTTACCAGCAGGGCTTCTTCAGTACTACTGTGTTAGGCTTCTTCAGTTCTACTGTGTTATAAATAACACTAATGTTAGTAATAATAGCGAGTGGTTCTTAAGTTATCTCATATCTTTCTTCAATTTTGTTCTTGCGATGCCATGTCAGGACATTTTGTCTGAGCTGATGGGAAGAAAGGGTATTGATTTTCTCAAGATAGCTGGCTTTTTCTCATGCTATTTAGTGCCAAGGGCTGGTATAAATTGCACCGGGAGCACAACACAGTGCAGGCACAGCCGGGATGAACAACACTGGGGTTAGGGCTGCGGCACTGTCTGCTTGCTCAGACGTTTCACAGCAGGGACCTTGCTTGAAATCTCAGTGTATTTTTAGTTGAGCTATGTGAGGGATAAAAGTAGGGCACCAGCACTCAGCAGAACCATACAGACAGGTTTTTGCATACAGAGCAAAACTGGAGAGCAGGGTGGGGGCTGGGCCTTTCCTTCTTTTTCTTTCATTCTGCTGACTTTGCGCAAAAGTTGAACATCAGGTTTAACCCAGTGAACCCATGTGAGTTTGTACAATAGATGTGCAAAAGAAGAACAGCCTGTTCAGAGCCAGAGAGGAGTGAGCAGTCCCATGCTGGCCAGGTGTGCACCACCACCAGCATTGGCAGGACCAATGGCCCCATCAGGGAAGAAGGAGAGAGCCAGGACGGGAAAAGGTTTCAACAGCTTCCTCAAGATATCCTCTTAGTGTTGATGGCTGGGAAACCAAGCAGGGAAATCAGCATCACTCGGGGTGCTGCTCTCTAGCCTTATTCTGTGGTTTGGAAAGCAATTTGAATGGAAAATGAAGAGAGTTTGAGGACAAATAGGAGAAGGAAAATGAGGCCAATAGAGGAAGAGAAGAAATTAAAGGAGTGGCTTGAAAAAACTCTTCAGTATCAGCATTTTTCCCCACCAAGAGGAAATATTTTATTTTCCCTGGAAGGAGACAAAATGAACAGCAGGGACTATTGTTGTGGCAAGAACACCTGGAGATGTGCTAGCTGCAGTGAGAGTTTGCTGGCAAGGATAGCAATGGCATAATTTGCAGCAACATCTGCAGTTGGCCCAGCAACCATCTCTCCTCATTAACTAGCAGAAGCAGTAGATTTGCCAGACAGATCTGTTGGCTTTTGCCTTATTACTGTACCCCTCAGCTAATGA
>NW_010178163.1:0-1249 GCF_000695765.1 Mesitornis unicolor | reverse complement strand
TCCTGCTGAGTGAGGCATATCCAGTCTGATCGCAGAATGGGCGCAGAAATCCAATGTGCATCAAAAGGGGTGACAGTGCTTACCATCATTTCACGTATATACCCTGTGGGTCATATTTACTACAACCACATGATTCAACAGCAATGGGCTGTAGGCCTATGGAGATAATAACAGAGGCTCATCAATGACTCCCCTGTCTCTCCTTGTGTATCAGATTTTATGCTGCAAGGCATGCAACCATGTATGTATGATTCTGGATTTTGCCCTCTGAAATTATTTTGGATTATAGTAGTAGTTTATTCACAATTCTGCCTGGGTTCTCCAAGCTGACAAACACATCCTTTCAACTTGCCTCATTTTCTCTGCCCAAAAAGAAAACCCATAAAACCGTGACACTGTCCTTCAGGAGTGATTTGGTTTCCACCAGCGAGACAATATCACAACCCAGCTCTGTTAAACTCCTGTTTCCACAATATGGTCCAGCTTCCCAAGAAACTAACATGTGGATCAGTACACAGCACCTTTACCTGACCATTACATGCCATCTCCATTGAGCACCGTCCTGTTGGTGAATTACTGCAGCAATGGAGAAATTAATACAAGGCAGAGGAAAGTGGCAACATTTAGCAAGTCTCTGGCAAGCTCTGATTTGTTTTCCAGGGTTGCACTTATGATCAGATGTCAACTCCTGGACATGGCTAAGGGACTGCAAGCTGTTACCTGGGAAGCTCCAGATCTTGGTGCAAGAGAGCTTCTACCATGTTGTGGCCGCCTAGCCCTGTGCAGGCAGGATCCCGTTTGCCTGTGTACAGTGCCGAGCCTCAGGCAGTCTTGCTCAAGTCATTTCATGCACAGTTTAATTCTCTCCATAATGGGGAGGCGGACCTATTCCAAGAAAACCCAATCCAAAATGATCAAGGTGGCTTAATAGCACAAGGCAAACGGCAGTGCTATGGCCCTGCTAGACAATAGCAAAACACATTCGGATACGCAGCTCAGACCTTGCTGCATTACACATGTAATTAGGTTGTTTCCATGGTAATGATCTAATTATGGTCGTCTTGGCTTTGTGTAATCACATTTGCTGCATTTTGGCAGAGCTGTTTTCCTTATTTTTGAACTGCAACACTTGGCGAGATGTTCTTTCTAAAGCTGAATAAAAATTTTGCCTGATGGAAACCGACAAGTCTGAGAGTTTTCATTTAAAGCAGGGTTGAAGACACAAGACAAGACAAAACTATAGATGTGT
>NW_010178162.1:1875-2328 GCF_000695765.1 Mesitornis unicolor | reverse complement strand
GGGAGACTCAGGCTGGAGCTTTGTGGACTTGGGCTGAAGCAGTTTTGTGTTTGAGGGAAATGCTGCTGTGGGCAGATCCAGATTGGAGTTTTGTGGAAGACATTTATCCTGTGAGAAGGGCTCTAAGTGTAAGCAGAAAGATGCTGGGAGGAGTCCTTCCCTACCCCTGAAGAGGAAGGAGTGGCAGAGACCGCATGGGACAAACTGAGTGCAACCCCCATTGCCATCCCCCCTGGGGGTGTTCATTGACAATAGGTTGAACATGAGCCATCAGTGTTCCCAGATGTCCAAGAATGTCTGCAGCATCCTGAAAAATGCTTGAAAGTTACATAGGCTTCTGGTGGCAGAGTGGGCACCTTGTGGCAGCTTCTTGTAGCTCCTGATGTCTGAGCTGCAGGTGTGTGCCTGGGTGCAGGTGCATGCCTGGGTGCTGCTGCCTTCTGCTGCTGGGGC
>NW_010178162.1:983-1220 GCF_000695765.1 Mesitornis unicolor | reverse complement strand
TCGTTGTGACTGTGGCCCTTACTCACCTCACTCCAGCTGGAGGAGACCCTGGGGCACTACACAGTGGGGACTCAGCTTGCTACCAGGGAAAGGTCTGCCTGTCTTCTCCTGCCTGTTGGAATTTTCTGGAATTGTGGAAGACACTCATCCCCATCTCCTTTGGGCTCCCAAGCTGTGCACAGCAGCTCCCAGTGGTCTTCCAGCTCTGCTGGCATGGCTGCAGTGGGCGGCCCTCCC
>NW_010178162.1:518-935 GCF_000695765.1 Mesitornis unicolor | reverse complement strand
GAAGAAGGGGGACGCATGGGGTGGTGTGGCCCCAATGGCCCCCCCAGTGCTGGCAAACCCTGCCCTGGCACTGAGGCAGCTCTCTGTGGCCCTGTCCCACCACCGCCTTCTCCCTCCTGCCCTGTCTCTCACCTGGTGCCTCTTCACTTCCTTTGGTGGCAGAGGAGGCACCATGTGGCAGCTGCTTCTTGCAGCTCCTGGTGTCTGAGGTGCGGGTGCATGCCCAGCTGCACGTACACGGTCAGTTGCTCCTGCTTTCTGCTGCTGCAGCTTGCTCTTCTCTGGGCCGTCTTACTGCCACTTCAAGATGGCTTTTGTGACCAGTATCTGGCTGCACCTTGTACCTCCAGATCAGGGAGACTTGGTGGCCTGACCTGCTGCCAGCATTCTTGCTGCTGTTGCCACCTCTTCACTTTC
>NW_010178162.1:0-223 GCF_000695765.1 Mesitornis unicolor | reverse complement strand
CCCTGTGCACGTTGGCTCCCAGTGGCCTGTGCGCTCTGCTGGCTTAGCACCTGTTGCAGCCTCTCATCATGGGATAGCAGGAGGAAAGAGGCATTGCTCAAGAAGAAGGAGAAGGAAGCAAACCCTGCCCTGGCACCAAGGCAGCTCCATGCAGCCCTGTCCAACAACCAGCCTCTCCCTCCTGCCCTGTCTCTCACTTGGAGCCTTCTTTTCAGGATTGGCA
>NW_010178161.1:0-10761 GCF_000695765.1 Mesitornis unicolor | reverse complement strand
TGGGCACCGGGGCCACGGCCAGGCACCATGGTCAGACCCGGAACCGAAGCTGGAGCCAGGCCAGAGCTCTGACCAGAACCAGGGCCGGGGACGGGACGGGAGCCTTAGTCCTCCTTTTGGTACTAATGTATTTATAGAAAGCCTTTTTATTGTCCTTAACAGCACTAGCTAGATAAAGTTCCAGCTGCGCTTTGACCCTTCTAATTTTCTCCCTGCACAATCTCACAATAGCCTTGTAGTCCTCCTTAGTTGCCTGCCTCTTCTTCCATAGATCATAAATTCGCCTTTTCCTGAGCTTGAGTCAGAGCTCCCTGTTCAGCCAGGCCGGTCTTCTTCCTCATTCACTCATTTTCTGACACATATGGACCGTCTGTTCCTGCACCTTTAAGAGTTCCTTCTTGAAGAGTGTCCAGTCTTCCTAGACTCCTTTGCCTTTCAGAACTGCCTCCCTAGGAACTGTGCCAACCAAGTCCCTAAACAGGCCAAAGTCTGCCCGCCAGAAGTCCAAGGTGACAGTTCTGCTAGCCCCCCTCCTTGCTTCTCCAAGGATTGAAAACTCTATCATTTCATGATCACTATGCCCAAGACAGCCTCCAACCGTCACATCCCCCACAAGACCTTCTCTGTTTGCAAACAACAGGTGCAGTAGAGCACCTTCCCTTGTTGCTTCCTCCACCATCTGGAGCCAAAAAGGGATGCTGTGGTTTGGACTTTGGAATAAAACATTATCGATAACACACTAATCAATGCTTTAGCTGTTGCAGAAGAGCGCTTTCACAGCATCAAGGTCTTCTCTGTTCCTCACTCTGCCACCCAGTGCTCGGGGTGGGCAAGAGGTTGGGAGGGTGACCTGAACCAACCAAAGACATATTCCACACCATATGCTGTCATGCCTAGTGATAAAACTTCCCAAAGCAGCTATTGCTCAGAGATTGACTGAGCATTGGTCTGCTGGTGGTGAATGATTGCTTTTGCATGTTTTGTTTCTTTTTCCTTTTTATTTTTTTCCTCAAATATTAATCTCCCTTTATCTTGTTTCACAATTTTTTTCTCTTTCTTTTGTCCTTCTGATTCTTTCTCCCATCCTGCTAGTGGGGAGCGAGCAAGTGACTGGTGAGAGACATTAGCAACCCACCACATTACCTCCAGACAGTCACAAAAAGGAGCCAGCCCTTTCATGGATTTACAAGTCAGGCAGACTGCAGTCAGTGCGTTTTACCTTCAGTAAAATGTGAAAAAGAAGTTAAGATTCAACTGATGAAAGTTATAGGAAAAAAATATCTACCCAGAGATTTTTGTTCATCCTTCTGTTTTTATAACACCTGTGTTTCCATCTCCTAGAATGCCCAATATTTTTCAGATATTCCCCAGATACAAGTAATTTTGATGTGAAGCACCTACTGTTATCATGATACTGCCTTTTATATTTGCTATGAATATGAGAGAATTTACACAGATGTATACTGTGCCATAAATACTAATGTAGATTGCAGATATCAATTTGTATCATGAAATGTAATTTATGATGTTTAAAACCATTTCAGTAGTTTCAGCCAGGTAATATGCTAGGAATTGCATGCTAAATTCTTGCTTAGGCAGATGATTTTTACAGCAGGATACACACTATGCTACCAAAATGTCCAGCATCGGCAATCTTATTCATTTCTTGGCCTAAGCTGAAACACTTCCAAAGCCAGATAAATTAAATCAGATCATCCTTAGCAGTATAAAGCACTTAGCTATAATTCACTCTCTAATTTACAGTGCAACAACTTCCTCAGGTAGGAAAGCTTACAGTTCTTTAACTGCAGCTTTGACAGCTTCTGTGGTACTATGGCAGACACAGGACTGAGCAGTTCAGAGATTTTGTACTTCAGAACAGCTTTGAGCAGTTTAAGAGATTCCTATAATAATTTCATGATTGTTATTTCTTAGCCTCTGAATTACCCAGAACACCAAATAATTTTTGAAGTGTTTCCATTTTAACTTTAGATAATCAGAAAAAAAAATAATTTTATTCTTTTATTTTGAGTTGACCTTGCCTGACGTACCTTATAATAAAGTTAAAACACTTCATCTTCACTTGGCATATGAACTTCACCCTCAGCAAAGAAAACAAAGATTAATAGCCCTAGCATTAGCTATGTTAACTATATGAGATGGAAAAAAAAAAGTTACAAAGAAATAATAGCTGCTGTCTCGAAGAAGTATTTGTCTCATTCATTTCTTTCTTTCTCAGTCTCTTACCTACAATTTCAAGGAGAAATTGGACTTTAGTCCAGAAAAACTGGACTAAAAATAGAGGCTCTTGATGACTAAGTGTGTTTATTTTCTTTCTGATTTTCAAGTTAGTATATTCTACTTTTTGAATGTAATAAATTACTGACCAGGGTTAAGACAGGTCTCTAAACTCAGTTTGATTTTCAGGCTAATAAATATGTGGATCACACCAGAAGTATATCTGTGTCTCAGAAATGAGATTCCAATTCAAAAAAGGTGAGGTCAGGAAATTGAACTTGTAAAATGGAGCACTCATGCAGAAAAGAAAGATGACATAGATATTGCCAAATGACATTTTCTCCTTTCTTTCTTTTTTTTTTTTCACTGAAGGCTCCACCGTTTAATGTATTTATAAATTATCTAAGATCAGAGTTTGCAACTCAAAAAATATTTTTAATCTAAAGATGAATGAGAAGAGCCACAGGTCTTCATAATTCTGTGCAATAATACAAAGCAATATATGTAGTAAACTACTTTGATACATACTATTTTTTCATTTCTAAAGGATAAAATATAAATGGTTTCAACAAATTGATATAATTGGTCATTAATAAAGGTGTGATGGGAGTATAAGATACAACTTTGAAAGGTCCTTACCTCCTGATTTCTGTAATGGTATGACAAAACAGTCAGATTTTTTTCTAGTATTTTAGTGAAGTATTTGTTCCTGCTCACATCAGACAGCATACAGGGCTAGAGCTAGACTGATCTTTAGACTGTACAGCCATCAAAATATTCTCATGCTTAGCCATGATCCTCATGATACACCATATAGCTAAATCATAAACCCAAATGTTAATAAAATCTAGAATACCTTTACCAAGAAGCATGTCTTGTAGAAGAATGATGTATGACTAAACAAAAAGTTACCTCAGGAAAATATGTGTAATTGGTAAAATTCTTCTTTGTTTGCTCATTTGTCTAAGTAGGAATAGAGACATTTGAATAAAGGTTAGACTCTAGGACAGTGAATCCAGACCTGGATAACAATGACAGCATCATTATCACAGCTGTGGGTCCCCAAGGATTTCACAGGGTGAGGACGTAAATCTGCAATCCGAAAGAAAAAGTAGTATCTTCACAAACAGGTGATTTATGCTTTAAGATGTTAAAAGCAACAGGGTCTGGTGCAACTGGCCCTTAATGTGAAGACCAGGTAACATGGGACCGGGAGCTGCTTTCCATGATGCAGACAACAAGCTCCAATGAACTTACCGCAGGACACCACTAAGTCCCTCAACCAAGACAGTGGCATCTCTAGGAAAACATATTTAAGAAAGGGCAAAATGCCTCTCAGCAGTGAGAAATGATGAGGGAAAAGTGTGAGAAATAACCCCGCAGACACCAATGTAAGAGCAGAAGGAGGGGAAGTACATGTTCCAGACTTTACAGCAAAGACTCCCCTGCAGGCTCTGGAGACACCACGCTGGAGCAGATATTCACACTGCAGCTTGTAAAGGAACCTATGATGAAGCAGGTTTGTCATGAAGGACTGCAATCTGGATGGGACTCACTCTGGACCAGAGGACAAGTGAGAGGAGAAAGGAGAGGAGCTGTTTCAGACTGACCACAGCCTATGTTCCCCATCTTCCAGCCTCATCTTGGGGGAATGAAGTAGAGAAGTTGGGAATGGAGGAGTGAAGTTGAGCCTGGAAAATAAAAGGGGCCGGGGAGAGGTGTTGTTTTGACTTTGTATTTGTTTCTCACCAATCAAATCTATTTTAACTAGCAAAAATGAATTTAATTTTCCCCAAGTCAAGTCGGTTTTGACTGTTAAGGTAATTGGTAAGCGATCTTCCTGTGCTTATCTCAAGATAAACAAAAAAACTCAACATGAGTTTTGTCACCCCATTTTCTCCTTCCATCCTGTCTGGAGGAGTTAAGTCAACCCACCACAAGCAGAAATTCACAAAAGCTATGTAAGTCACTACCAGAGCAGAGGAGGGCACATAGCATTAGGGAGATGTGTATGATGTGAGTTTCGCACCCCTAGCTGACACTGGTGGAAGCTTCAAGACACTTGATTCTCTGTTCCAGCACTTAGTGAAAATAGTTAATGGAAACCATTGGATCTATGTTATACTATTAGATTTTAACCCTAGAACAACACAAATCATCACTCCATTTACACAAGAAGCTAAAAGAAGTAATTGCCAGTTAAAAGACAAACTCAGTGTCTGTTACGTTATAGCTGAGTAGTGCCTAATTGTGTTCTTATAAGTGCTTGGACAGCATGCCATTAGGCCAAAGTGGAGACCAAACTTGGACCAGAAAGTTGGTATATGTGACACATGCAATTCTGTTTGCAAATGTAAAAAGCTATTGTGCATGAGTAAAGTGCTTGGCAGTGTGATTTCTGCTGAGGATCTTCCAAGTAATTCACAGCTGCAGAATAACAAGGACAGTTTTTCATGGCATCTGAATTCAGACGGCTACTGAAAGGTCCTGTTTACCATCTACACACTCGTATCTTCTCACTTGCAAGCTTGAGCCCACAAGATGAGTTGGCTGATTCACTCATCTGATAGAAAATTAATCTTCTCTTCCCTCCCACATGCTGAGAAGTGTAGTTTCTGTCATCAGTGAGCTGAACCAACTCATCCTTCAGGGAAGCTGCATAAAGACAGATGATACAAGGGAAGGGCAGAGAAAAAGATTGAGCAGCATCTCAAAGTTATATCAGATTAGGTATGACAGGAAACTATAGCTTGGCAAATGCCTGAACAAATACTTGATGAACATGCAGGCAAATATTTTGCTGTTTTTGTGTGCAATCTTTCGCGTGGTTTACTAGCCTCCAAAATTAGTGTTTACTTGGTATTTCCACATTTTCTTACATGCATTTAGGATGGAGATATGTCTTTAGGTGACATAAAAACTAAACATCAGTTGCTGCCTGAGGGTAAGCAGTGAAATCGTATTTGTTCCTGCAATTACACTTAGAATCACTTTGCTTATTTGCACATCTTTCAGACCTTTTCTTACAGTAAATGCACACACAGAGCTTTACATACCCAAGTGGGTAGATAGGTTACATCAGGCTGTAACAGGTTGTAATTGGAAGCAAACACCCTGTGGGATCCACTTTCAGTTAAAAATGTGTGTTTGCATCAGTGCTTACAGATTCTCTGCTAGTAGTTGATAGTAAATGCTATGTGACATGATCAGTTAAAGTTCTTGCAGGAAACATATTAAACTCCAGGACAAATTTTCATCCAAAGCAGTATACTAATAGTAAATTTTTTCATTTAAGAAAGTGAATCTTTTCTCTAGTTCATCTATGACCAGATTTTCTTCAAAAGCATTTTGTAATTCACATATAATTTAATATTAGTAAAATTTCTCTCATCCTTGCAGCTATAAGAGAACTAAGAAATATCAAAAAGTTGTCTGTTCCAGAAACTACTGACATAACTCTAATCTGTTAGAGACATACATAGGCACATTGATTTAAAAAGAAATGCGAAAAAATTAAATTAAATATAAAATTGAAGAGGATTGTGCCCTCTAGAAAAAGGCTAATCTGCATTCTTCCTTGAAGAGTTAAATGCTGGTAAGACTTAGCATAGATATATGATTTGATGATTAAGTTAAAGGGAAGATTTAACAACAGAAGTAAGGAGAACTACTGTGGAGAAAGTACGGTTTTTTTCCCCTGTGAAGCCATGAAAGATTCTGTTTTATCATTGTTCATCAAAATTCAATGGCCTGAAATTGTGACAGATGTTGAATTAATATGGAAATATGAATACTATATAACAGTACATTCTTGTGCAGCATGTCCATGGAAACAGTTATTTAGTAAAATATATCAGAAAAAAGTCAGATGTTGTAATGTAATGTATGAGATTAAATATTTCTGTCAATGTCGCACTGATTTATTACAGGATTAACATTTTATTAGTGGTATGTGACAAATTGAACAGTTTATGGCATCAGGATTTTGTCCTAAAATAAATCTGTAGCAGACTCTGCTATAATAAGTCAGTCTTTATTTTTTCCATACATTTATTTGGGAAGATTAGGTTAATCAAAGCTACTAAGTATATTCACTGAATAGATGTCTAAATTTTGTTAGTATTTGTAGGATGCTGCAACATTTACATAAATCATTCAAATAAAACATAGTAATGAGTGCAGCATTAGCTATTCTTTTCCTTTCTTTTCCTTTTATTTTTAAAATTTTTGGCGGAATTCTCAGTTGCAATTATCAGAGAGTTCTATATAAAACCACATGCTGATGATATGCCAACTTCTTGCTCATCAACTTTTCCTGGAAGAGACCTAGAAAGCTCGTTTTATTTTGATGAGTGTACTTTTTCACTTGCACATACTTCAGTTAGCCTTTGACAGACTTTTTTTTTTAAAAAAAGAATATTAAAAAAATTTTAAAATCCAGAAAGATACAAAAAGGAATTTTTAAACAAGTCCTCTTCTTCCATATCTGTCTTTCTCTATTCTGACTTTCAATAATATTAGGCATACAGATACTGTCTAAAGCAAAAAGCCATAATTAGTAGTGTTCACATGAATTTAATTTGTGGAATATTCACTTCTCCTTAAGAGGTAGTGAATAACTTTAATAAATAAAAGACCTGGCATTCTTATCCTAAATTAGTAAATCAAGGAGTCCAATTTTCATTTAAATTACAATCTCTAAGGCCAGCAGCTAAAGTTTCATGCAAATTAAGGTCCCTGCAACTTATTAGACATTGTGTTTTTGTTATATTAAAGGAGTTAACTCTAAATAAGAACAAAAATTATTCATTAGCAGAACTGAAGAAAAAACCTCTAAAGAAAAAATGAACCAGGGAATTTGTGAGTGTTGAAAATGTCAGTATCGATACACACTTTAACTTTTTCTTATATATTTTTAAGACAATTTATCTGCTTATATTATAATTTTACACTGAAAATACTGTACTGAATGTTAAAATTAAAGAGCTTGGCTTGTTAGGTAAAACTTTTATTTAAGCCCCTGGAAAGGCATTGCCTGCAAGATCAATAAAGTGATCTATTTGGAATGGTCATCACCACTAAGTGGTCTTCTAAAGTGGCTGTGGTTTTCTAAGGATCAGGAAATCATTCTTTTTCCCAAATGTGGTCAAAATTCATGAATCAGTCAATCTAGAGGAATAAGCCAAGTTACACTATGAAGATAATACACTTTTTGCCATGCTGCCAGAACCAGTTCATCTAAGACCATTACATACCTTTTCTTATTCTGTATGACATACTTGGGAACAGCCTAGGAGGTAAGAAATGCAGCCTTAAATTCTCCAATGGAGAAGAAGGAGCTGAAAGTTAGAACTTGCACACCATATGCATGTGCTGCACCACCTGCTCTTTTGTGTCAAAGATGAGTAGCAGAAGCACTGACATTTCTGGGAAATTATCTTTCTGGGTTTCCTTGTGCACATTCTGTATGAGAAGTGGAATATTCTGTGTCAAAGCAAATATTTTCCATTGCTTTCCTTCTCGCCCATCACTTTTTCATATCTCACTAGAAAATATGAATACAAATTTGGTTAACTTCAAGGTAAGTTTGGCTTCTGTTGTCAAGGTCTTGAATACACCAAGAAGGTCTGCAGCCCTAAGCCTTGCCCCTTCTCTGCACTATGGGTATTCCTGTACTGTGGTCCATTATCTTGCTGATCCTTGTCTTGCTGACATGACTTGCTGGCTTGGCCTTAGACCTGCTTTGTCACTGTTGAATTTCATGGCAATCATGGGGCTGTTGCCCAAACCTGTCTCATTTAGTTTGTCCTGCTCTGTCCTCCTTGCTCAGGTACTGCCAGATTGCACCCTTACTGGTGAGGACTTCAGATGTTCCTGCCTTGGTGTCACCTGCTGTTTATCATAGAATCATAGAATGGTTTGGGTTGGAAGAGACCTTAAAGATAATCTAGTCCAACCCCCCCTGACATAGGCAGGGACACCTCCCACTAGACCAGGTTGCTTAAAGCCCTGTCCCCAAAGTTGAACACTTTCAGGGTGGGGGCATTAACAACCTCCCTGGGTAACCTGTTCCAGTGTCTCACCAACCTCACAGAAAATAATTTCTTCCTAATACCTAGTTAAAATCTACCCTCTTTCAGTTTGAAACCATTGTCTCTCATCCTGTCTCTACATACCCTTGTAAAAAGTCCCTCTTCATCTCTCTTTCAGGCCCTTTTCAGGTACTGAAAGGCCTCAATAATGTCTCACCAGAGCCTTCTCTTCTACAGGTTGAACAATCCCTACTCTTTAAGTCTGTTTCATTAGGAGAGGTGCTCCAGCCCTCTGATCTTCACGAACCTCCTGTGGACTTGTTTTATGGCATGGAGCAGCCCAACCTTACTGTTCCTTGTTGTTGTTTTTCTTTTTGTTGGGGTTTCTTTATTTGCAGTTATTGTTCAGCAGATAGCTTCACAGCTGAAGTGAAAAGGTCAATTTATGGAGATTCAGCTCCATAATTCAGTAACTTAATAAAAAACTCTCTAAATATTTACTGAATAAAGTATTGCTCAGTGGGGTACTGATCTGCATTGAGTCACTTTTTAAAGATCAGCCTTAGAAAGGATGGAAGGACTTGCTGTATGTCCACAGAAAAGTGAGCCGGTGGAACATTTGCATTGTTCAAAACTCCTGGCAAAATCTCCAAGGTCTGGTAGAAGTTTAAAAATATACAAGGTGGGTGAAAAAAAAACCCAAAACCTAAATTAGTATAATTTAGGAATCAATATACTGTCTTGTGAAAATTTTTGTATTTTAATGTGGAAAAAAAATTGTGTCACAAAAGCTGTGCTGTCACAAAGATAAGAAATATTTTCACTCTCAAAGTAGAAACACCCTGCAGAAATAAGGTAGTTTAAGTTTATTATACAATAGATATAAGATGCATCAAGTCTAACATTTTGCCCTAAATATTCTCAGAGAAGCGTTAACCACCACAAATCAAAACATTAGTAGCTCAAGAACAGTTGCCTCTCCTGATCAGTGGTGTTACTGACTTGCAGGGGCTTATCTAAGCATCTATACAGAAGAATACAACTACAAACCTTTATATACAAACCTTTTTATTTAAACTTTTAATAGTATTTTTTTTTCTTAGAAATAGATATATTTAAGAGGATTGTGATTTTGAGGACTGAGCTTCTGGATAAAGCAGAGGATGGTCAGCTCTTGCTACTGTTTTGCACCAGCAGTTTTTAAAAGGCAGCCGCTCAAAACAATCCTTTTGACAGACAGGCACTAATCACTGAACACTGTTATGTTGCCCATCTAATACTGTAAAGCTCTCTTGACATATGAAAAAGACTTTTAGTTTAAAAATCAAGCACTGCTTTAGGAGTTAAATGCTTGTGAGCTGAACAGATCTTGAATACTTTTGGAGGAGGATGTTTTCATGACATTACAGGAGTAAAGAGAAATAAGTGAGGTTGGTGGAGCACTAACAACATGCTGCTGCTGCTCAGAGAATTCAGGCTAGCTAGCATATCTTCCAAATCCAAAACATATGTGATGTAGGCATTGTGAGACTTAATTACAGAGATATTCCAGACCACAAATAATTTTCTCAGCTTCTTGGCTAATATGCCTTTATAGCTCTGACTGACATTTCAGACTTAGGGATGTACAGCACAAAGAAATGCATCATCAAGATTAGGCACTAGATGGTGAGGAAGAGCTAGTTAGTAGGAAAATATATTTGCACAGTTCTTGAACTGACTAATATTCACCTTTTGTTGTAGCTGATGTCACAGGATTTGTTCTTCATAATAATTCATCTGGTTCTGTAGATTTGATGAGGTACTTTGATTTAGTTTTCATATTTGTAAATACATAGTGAAACGGTGTTCAAAGTTGTACTTCTTTCTCCTTTGTTAGGAGTTAAAAATATATTCCCATAAGTGAAGAGAGCACTTTCACATTGTATTATAACAGAAGAGCTTCTATAACCTGACCTTGTAAAATCTGAAATGCTTAGGCATTTTTCCAAAGTAGTGTATTTAATCTTAGCCTGTGTTTGGCACAGACTATGGAAGGATTATGTTATATTTTTCCTTTTCTTTTTTGGCTTTGTTTTTGTTTTAAATAACACAAGTGAAAGTAAATATGAGAGAAAAAAGGAATCATGTTAGTACATCATCACATCGAAGTCTTTTAGCCATGGTAAATGTACAGCTAGTTTTCCAAATATTAAGTATACATGTCAAGTCAAAATTAAATATAAAATAATCTATTCAACTCTGTTTAAAATCACTCTGCTTAGAAGATAAGCAGATGTTGCAAACAATGTGACCTCACTAAATTAATGATAATATTCTGCTTAAAAAAGGAGACAGTGATATCAGAATTCAAAAAACATCCTTTGTATATACTATTTAAACATTGTCTACAGTTTTATTTAAATTAGCCTGAAAATTATATGCAGCCACACTTACAATAAACAGATATTATACTGTACAATGTTGTCTCCGTTTAAGGGTCAGAGAGAGA
>NW_010178160.1:0-9189 GCF_000695765.1 Mesitornis unicolor | reverse complement strand
TGTGGGGAAACACCGCATTTTTGGGGGATAACATGGGATTTTGGGGGATAATATGGGATTTGGGGGGGGAAATACCACATTTTGGGGGGAAAATATGGGATTTTTAGGGGGAAAATACTGGATTCTGTGGGGAAACACCGCATTTTTGGGGGATAACATGGGATTTTGGGGGATAATATGGGATTTGGGGGGGGAAATACCACATTTTGGGGGGAAAATATGGGATTTTTAGGGGGAAAATACTGGATTCTGTGGGGAAACACCGCATTTTTGGGGGATAACATGGGATTTTGGGGGATAATATGGGATTTGGGGGGGGAAATACCACATTTTGGGGGGAAAATATGGGATTTTTAGGGGGAAAATACTGGATTCTGTGGAGAAACTGCATTTTTGGGGGATAACACGGGATTTTGGGGGAAAATATGGGATTTTGGGGAGAAAATACCACATTTGGGAGGAAAACATGGGATTTTGGGGGGAAAACACAGGATTTTAGGGGGTAAACACCACATTTTGAGGGGGAAACATAGGATTTGGGAGGGAAAACATGAGATTTTGGGGAGAAAATATCACATTTTGGGGGAAAATACTGGGTTTTGCGGAGAAAACATGGGATTTGGGGAGGAAACATGGGATGTCTGGGAGGAAAACACAGGATTTTAGGGGGAAAATACTGGATTCTGGGGGAAAACACCGCATTTTTGGGGGATAATATGGGATTTGGGGGGATAATATGGGATTTTGGGGAGAAAATACCACATCTGGGAGGAAAACATAGGATTTGGGGGGGAAAACACGGGATTTTGGGGAGAAAATACCACATTTTTTGGGGAAACATGGGATTTTGGGGGGAAACACAAAACATTTCAGGGGAAAAGGGGGTGTCCCAGCCCCTAAAGCACTTCCTGTGCCCTCCCAACTTTCTCTGTCCATCCTCTTCCTCGCAGCAGGAAGGATTTCCCATTTTTCCCCTTCCAAATTCTCCCTTCCCTTCCTCATTTCTCCCCTTCTCTCCCCATTTTTCTCCCTTCCCTTCCCTTCCCTTCCCTTCCCTTCCCTTCCCTTCCCATTTCTCCCTTTTCTTTCCCATTTTCTCCCTTCTTTTCCCTTTTCCCTTCCCATTTTTCCCCTTCTAGTCCCTTCTCCCCACATTTTTCCCTTTTCTTCCTCATTTTTCCCCCTCCATCCCCATTTTTCTCTTCCCTAATTTTCCCTTCCCCACTTTTTTTTCTCCTTCTCTTCCCCATTTCCCCCTTTCCCCCCATTTTTCCCTCTCCTCTCCCCACTTCTCCCTTCTCTACTCCTTCCCTTCCCCATTTCCCCCTTTCTCTCCCCATTTTTCTCTCCCTATTTCCCCCTTCCCCATTTCCCCTCCCCATCTTCCCCCTTCTTTCCCAATTTTCCCCCTTTTCCCCCATTTTTCCCCCTTCTCTACCCCTTTCCTTTCCCATTTCCCTTTCTCTCCCCCTTTTCTATCCCCATTTCCCCCTTTTCTCTCCCCATTTCCCCCTTTTCCCTCCATTTTTTCCCCCTTCCCTTCCCCATTTCCCTCTTCTCACCCCATTTCCCCCTTTCCCCCCCATTTCCTCTCCCAATTTCCTCCCTTCTTTCCCCAATTCCCCCCCTTTTCTCCCCAGTTCCCCCTCACCTCTCCAGGACACCCCTGCGGCCTCGGCAGCCTCCCTCCGCCATCCAAGGCCTGGACGAGCCGCAGCACTGTCATCTGCCCCTGCGTCGCCCCCATCATCTCCAGGAATTTCTACCAAAAACCACATTAAAAACATCCCCAAAAAACCCCAGATTCAACCCAAAACTCCCCTTCTCACCGCACTCACCACGGGGGGGCTGAGGCCTGGATCGCAGCGGGTGAGGAGCTCATAGAGCGTCACGCCGAAGGACCAGACGTCGGACGCGAAGGAAAACTTGCACTCCTTGAGGCACTCCACCGCGTACCTGAGGTAAAATCCCACCCAAATTAGGATAGGGGGAGTTTAGAGCCATTTTGGGGCTATTTAGGGCCATTTTGGGGGTGTTTAGAGCCATTTTCAGAGGGTGTTTAGAGCCATTTTGAGGGGAGTTGCCGCCATTTTGAAGGGAGGTGGCTCCATTTTGAAGGGTATTCACAGCCATTTTGGGGGTGTTTAGAGCAATTTTGGGGTGGTTTAGGGCCATTTTAGGGGGATTTAGAGTCATTTTAGGGGATTTAGAGCAATTTTGGGGTATTAAGAGCCAATTTGGGGGAGAGTTGGAGCCATTTTGGGGGTGTTAACTTGCATTCCTTGAGGCACTCCACTGCATACCTGAGGTAAAACCAGTGCCAAACCCCCTCCAAATTGAGACGAGAAGGGGGTTAGAATAATTTTGGGGGTGTTTAGAGATATTTGGGGGGGTTAGGGCCATTTTTTGCGGGGTCAGAGCCATTTTCAGGGGGTGTAAAGAGCTATTTTAGGGGTGTGTTAACTTGCGCTCCTTGAGGCACTCCAGCGCGTACCTGAGGTAAAATCCCCCCCAAATTAGGATAGGAGGAGTTTAGAGCCAGTTGGGGGGGGGGTTAGAGCAATTTTGGGGGTGTTTAGAGCCATTTTGGTGAGAGTGAAAGACATTTTGGGTTATTTAGACCCATTTTGATGGGGTTCAGTGCCATTTTGGGGGAGTTTAGAGCCATTTTTTTGGGAGTTAGAGCCATTTTGGGGGTGTTCAGCACCATTTTGGGGGTGTTTAGCACCATTTTGGGGGAGGTTAGCTTATTTTTGGGGGTGTTTAGCACCATTTTGGGGGAGTTTAGCTTATTTTTGGGTGTATTTAGGACCATTTTGGTGTACTTAGATCTATTTTGGGGGTATTGAGAGCCATTTGGGGTGTTTAGACTCATTTTGGGGGTGTTTAGCACCATTTTGGGGGAGTTTAGCTTATTTTGGGGTGTATTTAGCACCATGCTGGGGTATTTAGACCCATTTTTGGGGTATTTAGACCCCTTTTTTTTGGTGTTTAGCACCATTTTGGGGTATTTTGGGCCACGTACTCACCAGAAGACGGGGCTGTCGCCATCCTCACACACCCGGTAGTACTCGTGGCCCTCAGGGATGGCCTTGGCCAAGCCGAAATCCCCGATCTTCACCGCGGTCTCGGTCTCCAGGAGGACGTTGCGGGCAGCCAGGTCCCTGTGGATGTAGTGCAGGGAGTGCAGGTAGGCCATGCCCTGCAGGGGTTAAAAGAGGGGGTCAGAGATGTTTTGGGGGGGCTCAGAGCCATTTTGGGGGGGCTCAGAGCCCATTTAGGGGGTTTAGAGGCATTTGGGGGAAGGTTGGAGCCATTTTGAGGGGGTTCAGAGCCATTTTAGGGAGGTTCAGAGCCATTTTAGGGGGGTTCAGAGCCATTTTGGGGGGGTTCAGAGCCATATAGGGGAAGGTTGGAGTAATTTGGGGGGTTCAGAGCCATCTGCGGGGGTTTAGAGCCATTTGGTGGTGTATAGAGCCATTTGGGGGAGGTTGGAGCCATTTTGAGGGGTTCAGAGCCATTTGGGGAAGATTAGACCCAGTTTGGGGAGAATAGAGCCATTTTGGGGAGATTAGACCCATTTTGGTGGGGTTCAGAGCTGGTTTGCAGGTGTCAGAGCCATTTTGGGAGGGTTTCAGAGCCATTTTGGGGGGTTGAGAGCTGTTTGGGGGGCATCAAAGCTATTTTGGGATGGATTAGAGCCATTTTGGGGGGGGTTAGAGCCATCTGGGTGGCTCACAGCTGGTTTGGGGGGATTAGAGCCATTTTGGGAGAAGGTTGGAGCCACTTTGGGGGGGTTCAGAGCCATTTGGGGAGGGTCAGAGACTTTTTGGGGAGTTCAGAGCCATTTTTAGGGGTTTTAGAGCCATTCTGGGGGGGTCAGAGCCATTTTGGGGGGTTGGGGCAGTACCTCGCAGATCTGCTGGGCGAAGAGCAGGATGTGGGCCAGGCTGACGTTGTGTTTCGGGAGGTAATCGCGCAGGCTGCCCAGCGGGACGTACTCCATGATCAGCTGCACCATCCGCTCCCCTGGAGGAGGGAGGGAGAGGAAGAAGAAGAGGAAAAAGGAGGAAGAGGATGAGGGAAGAGGAAAGAGGAAAGACAGAAGAGGAAAAGCAAGAGGAGGAGGGAGGAGGAAGGAAGAAAGAGGGAGAGGAAAGAGGGAGAGGAAAGAGGGAGAGGAAAGAGGGAGAGGAAAGAGGGAGAGGAAAGAGGGAGAGGAAAGAGGGAGAGGAAAGAGGGAGAGGAAGGACAGAAGAGGAAAAACAAGAGGAGGAAGGAGGAAGGAGGAAAAGGGAAGAGGAAAGTGGAAAGGGGAAAGAGGAAAAGGAGGAGGGGAAAGAGGAAAAGGAGGAGGAGGAAGAAGAGGAGGAGGAAGAAGAGGAGGAGGAGGAAGAAGAAGAGGAGGAGGAGGAGGAGGAAGAAGAAGAGGAGGAGGAAGAGGAAGAGGAAGAAGAGGAAGGAGGAGGACGGAGGAGGAAGGAGAGGAGGAAGAGGAGGAGGAGGAAGAAGAGGAGGAGGAAGAAGAGGAGGAGGAGGAGGAAGAAGAGAAGGAGGAGGAGGAAGAAGAGGAGGAGGAAGGAGGAAAGAGGAGGAAGGAGGAAAGAGGAGGGGGGAAGAAGAAGAGGAGGAAGAAAAGGAGGGAAGGGGAAAGGAAAGAGGAAGAGGAAAGAGGAAAGAGAAAAAAAAGAAAAAGAAAAGAGGAAAGATGGAAGAGGAAAGAGGAGAGAGGAAGAAAAAAGAGGAAGGATGGGAGAGGAAAGATGGGAGAGGAAACAGGAGGAGGAGGAAGAGGAGGAAGAAGAGGAAGGCACATGAACCCCGTTCCCATCCCTTTGCCACCAAAGGCCTTTTCCCCCACTCCCAGCCCAAAACCCTCCAGAAATGGGGTTTTCAGCCGGGCAAAACACCACGAAAACGGCTCAGGGGGGAGGCAGCGGCCGCCCCTGACGTCCCCATGGGGTCCCCCGCTGTCCCCTCACCCTGCTCGCTGCAGCAGCCCTTGTACTTGACGATGTGGTGGTGGTAGAGGGTCTTGAGGATGGCGATCTCCCGCTGCCAACTGCTCAGCAGCTGCTGGCTGCAGCCCGGCTTCAGCGCCTTCACCGCCACCATCTCCCCCGTGCCGTCGTTGCCGGGGTCGTAGCAGTACAGGCTCACCTTCCCGAAATGGCCCTGGGGAGAAACAGCCTCCGATCAAGCCCTCAGGTAAGGTTTTGAGTGAAAAAAGCTCGAAAAATTGAGATTTTTGACCCCAAACATTAGCAAAAAGAGGTTGGGGCATCCAAAAATGGCGCCTGAGTGGCTCTGGGCCTTCCCTGTCCCACACAGAAAGGGATCAGCGCCGTGATCCGTTGGGAATTTATCACATTAATCACATTATTTATCATATTTATCCCATTTCTCACGCTATTTACCACATTTATTGGCCTTTGAGGCCACAGATTTGGGGAATTTTCAGGTAAAAAGGTCACAAAAATGGCTTTAAAAATCACCCATTTCTGTGGTCGTAGGAGTACAGGCTCACCTGCCCCAAATGGCCCTGAGGAGAAACTGCTTCCAATCAAGTCTTCAGGTAAGGCTTTGGGTAAAAACAGCTTAAAAATCAAGATTGTTGACCCTAAAATGCTGATTTTGGGGGAAAATTGCTGAAGAAATAGGTTGGGGCATCCAAAAATGGCGCCTGAGTGGCTCTGGGCCTTCCCTGTCCCACACAGAAAGGGATCAGCGCCGTGATCCGTTGGGAATTTATCACATTAATCACATTATTTATCATATTTATCCCATTTCTCACGCTATTTACCACATTTATTGGCCTTTGAGGCCACAGATTTGGGGAATTTTCAGGTAAAAAGGTCACAAAAATGGCTTTAAAAATCACCCATTTCTGTGGTCGTAGGAGTACAGGCTCACCTGCCCCAAATGGCCCTGAGGAGAAACTGCTTCCAATCAAGTCTTCAGGTAAGGCTTTGGGTAAAAACAGCTTAAAAATCAAGATTGTTGACCCTAAAATGCTGATTTTGGGGGAAAATTGCTGAAGAAATAGGTTGGGGCATCCAAAAATGGCGCCTGAGTGGCTTTGGGCCTTCCCTGTCCCACATAAAGGGAACAGTGCCATGATCCGTTGGGAATTTATCACATTAATCACATTATTTATCATATTTATCCCATTTCTCACATTATTTACCCCATTTATTGGCCTTGAGGCCACAGATTTGGGGAATTTTCAGGAAAAAAAGTCTCAAAAATGGCTTTAAAATCACCCATTTCTGTGGTCGTAGCAGTACAGGTTCACCTGCCCAAAATGGCCCAAATGGCCCTGAGGAGAAACTGCTTCCAATCAAGCCCTCAGGTAAGGCTTTGGGTAAAAAGAGCTTAAAAAACAAGATTTTAAGGCTTTGGGTAAAAACAGCTTAAAAATCAGGATTTTTGACCCTAAAGTGCTGATTTTGGGGAAAATTGGTGTGGGAGGAGGTTGGGGCATCCAAAAATGGCGCCTGAGTGGCTCTGGGCCTTCCCTGTCCCACACAAAAAGGGATCAGCACCGTGAGCCGTTGGGAATTTATCACATTAATCACATTATTCATCATATTTCTCCAATTTCTCACGTTATTTACCACATTTATTGGCCTTTGAGGCCACAGAATTGGGGAATTTTCAGGAAAAAAAGTCTCAAAAATGGCTTTAAAATCACCCATTTCTGTGGTCGTAGCAGTACAGGCTCACCTGCCCAAAATGGCCCTGGGGAGAAACTGCCTCCAATCAACCCCCTCAGGTAAGGTTTTAGGTGAAAACAGTTTAAAAATCAAGATTTTTGACCCTCAAATTAGCAGAAAGAGGTTGGTTCACCCAAAATTGGTGCCATGATAACCCGTTATGAGGGAAACTTCCTCCTGAGTGGCTTCGGGCCTACCCCAGCTCCCACCCAAAAAGGGATCTGCACCACAGTCCTTTGAAAATTTACCACATTTATGACATTTATCACATTTATCAGCCTTTGTGGGCACAGACTTGGGGAATTTTTGAGGTAAAAAGCCTTTAAAAAGGGCTTTAAAACCATCGATTCCCGGGGTCGTAGCAGTACGGGCTCACTCGCCCAAAATGGCCCTGGAGGCACAAAATCAGGCAATTTTTGAGGAAAAAACCTTTGGAAAAGGGCTTTAAAATCATAAATTTCCAGCATTGACCCAAAACCGCCAACTCCACCACTAAAACCTGCAACCCCAAGCACTAAAATCTTCGTTTTTTGAGTTTTTTTTAACTCCCCCTCAGGGCTGGGGCCTCCCCGGGAGGGCCAGGATGGGTTGAACACCACTTTTCCCAATTTTCCCCAAATTCAACCTAAAACTCCACCACCCCAGGGCAACCCATACCCTCAGCAGAATGCATTTTTACCCCCAAATCTCCTAATTTTGGTTAAAACCCCCACCAAGTGCTCACCTCCCCCAGGTCCCGGATCTTCTTCAGGTATCGCCTCTGGAAGACGGTGGGGTCCGACACCGGGAAGTCGGGGTTCACCGAGCTGACGTCCACCAGGTCTGGAAATTAAACAATTTCAGGTATTTTCCCCCAAAAATGCCTTTTATTTTGCCTTTTTTATCTTTTTTTGGCCTTTTTTTACCTTTTTGTGGCCTTTTTTCACCATTTTTTGTCCTTTTCCCACCATTTTTTTCCCTTTTTCCACCACATTTTTCCCTTTCTTTGCCTTTTTTATGCCTCGTTTGGCCATTTCTTTTCCCCTTTTAACCTTCTTTCACCTTTTTTAGCCTTTTCTTTTGCCCTTTTTCCCCTCTTTTAACCTTTTTCTGCCATTTCTTTTCTTTTTTCCCCTTTTTTGCCCCTATTCCCCCTTTCTTTTCCCTTTTTTAGTGTTTCTTCCCCCTTTCTTTCCTCTCGGTCTCTTTTCTTTCCCCTTTTAACCTTTCCTTTTGTCCTTTTAACCCTTTTTTCTCAATTTTCCTTTTTCCTGCCTTTTTTCAAACCTTTTTTCCAAACCTTTTTCCCCTTTTCTGCCTTTTCTTAAACCTTTTTCCATTTTTTCCCTTTTTTCCTTCCTTTTTTCCTCCTTTTCTTCTTTTCCAAACCTTTATCCCCTTTTCCTTTTTTCCCTTCTTTTTTCTCTTTCCAAACCTTTTTCTTTTTTCCCTTTATTCCCCCTTTTTTCCCTTTTCCCCTTTTTTCTTTTTCCCATTTTTCCCTTTTCCCTTTTCCCAAACCTCTTTTCCCTTTTCCCACCTTTTTTCAAACCTTTCTCCCTTCTTTCTTCCTTTTTTCCTTTTTTCCATACCTTTTCCCCTTTTTCTGCCCTTTTAAAATCCTTTTCTCTTCTTTTTTCCCTTCATTTTTCCCTATTTTTTCCCTTTTTTCCAAACCTTTTTCCCCTTTTTATGCCTTTTTTAATCCTTTTTCCCTTTTTTCCCTTTTCCCCAAACCATTTTTCTTTTTCCACCTTTTCTCCAAACCTTTTTCCCTTTCTTCCCCCTTTTTTCCTTTTCTCCCTTTTTCCCCTTTTTATTTTTTCTCCCTTTTTTATCTTTTCCCCCTTTTTTCCTTTTTTCCAAACCTTTTTTCCCTTTTCCCGCCTTTTTCCCCTTTTTTCCCTTTTCCTGCCTTTATTTTCCATCCTTTTTCCATCCTTTTTCCCTTCTTTTCCCCTTCTTTCTTCCTTTCCTTTTTTCTTCCTTCCTTTTTTCTGCCTTTTTTCAAACTTTTTTCCCTTTTTCTGCCTTTTTTCAAACCTTTTCTCCTTCTTTTTCCCAACTTTTTTCCTTTTTTCCCTCCTTTCCCCTTTTTCCTCCCTTTTCTTTTTCCCCTTTTTTTCCTCCTTTTTCCCCAAACTTTTTTTCCTTTTCCTTTTTTAAAACCTTTTTCCCCTCCTTTTCCCCCTTTTTCTCCTTTTTTCCTTTTCCCCTTATTTCCCTTTTTCTGCCTTTATTTTCCATCCTCTTCCCCTTTTTTCCCCTTTTTCCCTTCTTTCTTCCTCTTTTCTTCCTTTTATCCAAACCTTTTCCTGCCTTTTAAAATTCCTTTTCCCTTCTTTTTCCCCCTTCTTTTTCTTCCTCCTTTCTTCCTTTTTTCCTTTTTTCCACCGTTTTTCCCTTTTTCTGCCTTTTTCAATCCTTTTTCCCTTTTCCCTCCTTTTCTCCCTTTATTCTCCCTTTTTTCCTCCCTCTTTTCCTCCCTCTTTTC
>NW_010178159.1:74291-82105 GCF_000695765.1 Mesitornis unicolor | reverse complement strand
AGGTCCAACGTCAAACTGCTTCCCTCAGCTGCCTTCCCGGGGAGATCGCCGGCTCAGCCAGAGCACCGGATGGGTCTTAGGGTCTCCCTGCCTGCATTTGCCCGAGTTTAACACAGCTTCACCCTCTGCTGCCACCAAAGTACCCCCGCGGTACTGCTGAATACCAACCCTTTTTTCTTACATTTTTCACCTGGAGCAAGTCCTTCGCTCAGGCGATGGCACTGCCATGCCTGGGCTAGTGCCAGCACTAGGGAGCTGGTGCCAAAGCATGCTCCAAGGCAGGAGGAGGGTAGGACCCTGATTCAGCCATCGTGCAGGTTGAGGCTGGCATAAACCAGTTGTAGAAACACACAGTCGCTCTCCCAGTCATTTTTCTGGGTTTGGGCTCCCAGCTGAGTTCCTCTTGGTCCCCAGCAGTCAGCTTTCATCATCTGATTACGCTGGGTTAATAGTTAATTCTTCAGACCTCTAAAAATGGGAAAAGATAGATAGCAAAGATGACAATCACCCTTTCTTTTGGTTAGCATGAAATATAGACACACAAAAAGTTTCCCAACAACCTCTGAGTCCGCAGGGTGCTCCAAGGTGTTTTCAATCTTCCCAGGCCTCTTCCCTTCTCTCCCTCTTCCAGCCCTTCCCCTGTCCTCGGAGATTAAACCTGTTGTTACACAGTCTTCAGATAAAGCAAGTCAGTATCATAGCAAGTATCTTTACTTTGTCTTAAACTATGTATTCTGGGAAGCTGTCTGGAAGCAAATATTTAAACTCATTTTGAGTGAATATGCAGGCAAATGTCTTCCACATTTAATAGCAACATCACCAACTGCAAACGATAACCCACTGTCACAGCTCAAGCCCTCCGACTCTAGTGGATATTTATATTTTCAGATATTCCTGTTGAGGTTTCAATGCTATCTTGCTAATAGCAGACTCCAGATTATTCTCCTTTTGTCTGTGTACTAACAAGCAATTATTGAAAGCATTTGTAATTTGCATAGAAAGCAATGAACTATTTCAGGAGTTTCCTCTTTAGCAAACCATTTTCAGAGCTGGACTACTAGTGCAAAAACAGAGGCCCGAAGAAACATCCTGTATCTGAGGAAAAGTCACACTAGTAACACTTCACTGGGGTGGTGCACCAGCACACGCTATCAGTATTTCTATCTTGGCACAGCAGCTGCAGTGTGTGCAGCCACAGAGACTGAAAATTCAGGCTCCAGAGATCTCTGGTTATGCAATGATATAATACAACATATGTGGGTGGGTGTAAGCCTGAACCCAAAACAGCATGGTTACTGACGATGTGCTGCATCGCTGGTGCTCATACTGCTGTTCCCTCATGGGCTCAGTCACTATGTGTTGAATATTCTGCTGCAGACAAGGCAAAAAGATATTTTTTTTTCACAAATGTATCTGAAATTATCTAAAGTACAAGCAAGTAGCTTGGCATTTTGTGGCTTCCTGCAGAGGATTCTCACACCCTACACTAAAAACAGTATTGTTTATTCAGAGCATCTCACAGTCTCCCCATGTAGCCTGTTGATTTGTTGCTCTTGTGGATGGTAAGGAGGAGGGGCACAATTCAGATTTCACTGACAATATTAGCTTTAGTACTTCCTGGCTTATAAGTGCCTACTGGTGGGATTTGTGTGGGATTTTTTGTACCGAAATATAGTAGAGGATTGTATTAGTGTAATGAAATAGTATAAGTTTACACATTTTTAGACGATTGAGTCAAGAAGAAGTTAAATCAACAGGAGGATTTTTATTATTGTGATATGAAAGTCCTTATAAACTAGATTGTTAATATAATGGTCGATCCATAATAGCTCAAGAGAAGGTTGTAAATGGGATGATGTCCTGCAGTCAAATTTTCAAGAGGGTAAGGAAACGCATGTGTTGGAGGAAGAAACCTTTTACTGCAGGGAGAGGCTCTAGGAAGTGTGCTGGCAGTCCATGCCAGAGGTCATCTTGAGTATCCAGAGAAAAACAAGTTTCCCTCACCAAAGTCAATACACAGCTGATAGTCACCTTTTGTCCTGGTCACATCAGCGCTGAAATATAACTCAGTAACCTCTCAGGAAATTTTTTACGTTTCGTTGTCTGCCAGCTGTTAATTATCAATATCTGTCCATTAACAAAGCACTGCCCTTTCATTAAGCTGGCTCTTCCAGCCATGTTTGTTCTGTGTAGTTTTAGACCACTGGCTGACATAGTGACTTTCTTATTTTGTCACGAGCACTATAGAATTAACTATTTGTGCATTCATTTGAGTGAAACAGTTTGGGCATACAAGAAGTATCCGATCAGTTACCTATAGAAATCTTGATTGAAAAAACCAAGGGACTTGAGTATGATTACAGGAAGATACCAGTTTGTTCTGTTGATTACAGTATGGGCAGGGATGATTTCAAAAGTCACTGAAAGTTATCAAACACTTCATATTTAGAGTAGGTGTCCAATGTAATTTCTATAATTTTGTTGTCAGACAGGTCTGACTTTTTTTTGCAGTGGCTCCTTAAATGCAGTTTCTTATCTCCCTTTTTATTTTGAATTGGTTAGCTAGCTGGATCAGCAGTGGGACACAGCTCTGCAACTGCGTGCCATTGGTACAGATCCAGCTGAAGTAAAGAAATAGCTGGCTTAATGAATCATTAATGGAATTCAGAACATTTTATTTCTATGCCACTGGTGCAAATCCAAGTAAGGTCAGGAGGCGAGCTGGCTCAGTGGTTCAGTAATAGGAAACAGACTTCTACCTCCAGCTTATTGATGCAAGTCTATAAAGGGTCAGGAAACTGTAAGTTTTGAGACATTAAAATACAAAGCTTTCCCAATGCAGCTGTTTTTGTAAAGTTAGTCTATTATACATGATTACTTTCTGATATGATTTAATAGTCTGCATTGATCTGTAAATTTTGAAAAAGGATGGTATAAACATTTTCTGTGTAACCACTGATATAGCACAACATTTATCACTCTAAAAGAAGGTACAAAGGGTGATTTCTCTTAAACAAACCTTTCCCTTTCGCAAGCATCTAGGGAAAAGATGGAACGTGCACAACATTTTCCTATCTATAGGCTAGCAAATCAGCTGAATGTCCTAGTGGCCCATACCATAGTCCACCCTTGCCACACCATCTTTGCCAGAGGCCTCCTGAAAACCCTCTCTGGGTTCACATCTCCAGCCAGGATTAGTAACTCAGCTTCAATGACTATCCTAGCTATTAGTGGGAGGGAAAATGTGTTTTGCATAGCGTAAAACTGCATTAATCCTTGCACTGCACCAACATTTGCAAGGTCACATTTGTTGATTTAGCAAATAGCCTATATCTGTGAGATTACAAAATGAAAGAAGCTGTTAACTCTTCTGCTTGGTAACAAACTATATCATGACTTAGCTCATGCCTGATTGCAATATGGACGTTTGCAGCAATGACAGGCGTGTGGAAATCTCTGAAGGAAAGGTGGCCCTGACAGACATCCATGCACACAGCCTCTTTCTCTCACTGTCTCCTCCTACTCAGCTGCCTACTGTGGTGTAACTTTTGAAATGGCACCATATGCTCAAGGACACAACCTCACATATATTCTCAGAAACAACATCTGGAAGAGTGAAGTTTATTGAGCTTCTGCGTTTGACTTTGATGACTCTGTGATAGTGACAACTATGTATGTCATCTCCAATCCAGTTCCTTTGCAGTCCTTTTTTTCACTCTCATACTCTGGTTGGACCATAAAAACAAAAGTTCCTCCTTCCCCATCCTCCTGCCCAGGATAAAGGTTATAGTAAAACCATATCATATAATTATTTAATGAACAAAGCAGGTCTATCCAGCTTGTCTCTTCTTTGTCTGAGATTTCAGATGTAGCTGTTTTGCTGCTCAGTTGAAGAAATGTTTCTGACTCTACAAGCCTTTGGAAATGAATGTTCTGTAGGCCTCTGTCCAGGGCACGTTAGACCAGCATGTTCTGTTGCATTATTTCGCAGACAGAATGCAAGAAGCACCGGCCAGGGGAGTTCCAAATTGAAGTATAGCCTCTGCTTGGTAACAAGGGTTTGAGTCCATCACTAAAGAGCAGTGGAGGTCCTGCAGATCCTGTGTAAAGTATTATCTTTTTGTTAATCATCATTGGTTTTTTGTCCATCATCCATCGAGCTGATCCTACTACACGTTTTATTTCTCTGTGCCATCCTAAAGAAGATACATCAGATATTTTGCTGTAGTTATTCTAATCTGCCAAAGAAGGCTCTTCTTGAAGAGCAGTACACTAAAAAATTGGCTTCCACTTCAGAAGGGCTTCAGAATGATTTGGAAACGGTGCCAACTAAAGGCAATACTTAGGGACTTCTGCAGGGATGAGAAGCTTGATGGTCCCCAGTATCAATTCTTCCAGGTCACTGCAGAGCTTACTGACACAATCCATCTGAGAGCAAAACCAAGGTCTCTGAGATAGGAATGCAAGATGTGTAACATCTGACTACAAATGCCTTTCAGTTGATTCACTACTAGTATGGGTGCCTGACAAAAATAAATGAATCTTAGTGTGGCTCTACATGAGTGGTGTTGACACATTCAATTGTCTGTGCTTCGTTTGCTGCAAAACAGTAGCTATTTTAGAAAAGCAGTTGATGAGTTTAGCATACACAAAGAGTAGACAGATTTAAAAAAAACATCTTACTGGAACATTCTATTTTTGAGATTTCACTTTGACAAAACTGCCTCATTAAGGACTTGAATATGAAAAGCAAGAGAATGCTTTTGGAAGTCATGTAAACTAAATTCAGAATTCTGATGAGCTGAATCAGTTCTTTCCATACATTATTTTCCTTTATCTGTATTTCCCCTTGTTTCCATGTAAGAGATTAAATAAAACTTTAAAAAATCTTAATCTTGACTAATAAGCAAGACAACTCCAAAGTGTTCAAAATAACGCAGAAAGAGGGGAGAGGAGGTAAGTATTTTCAGCCCCCAATTAAATTATGATATCTCAGAATTAATTAGCCACAAATGATCATCACATATTGTGGCCAAGAGTGAACAAATGACAGCTTGTTTCTGCAAGAAACTTTGTTGTCTTCTTTGCTTTGACTTAGTAGAAGCATTAAAAATACCAGAACATATCCACTAAGGAAGAGGCAGACACTGTAGCTGCAACCTCCTGCCAGCTTGACTGAAGTAAAATTCTCCAACTTTCATTAAAGAAGATTGTCTTTCAGCCCTGAACACGCTAGTGGATTTCAAAGTGTTTCTCAGCCTTATTGGCAACTATATCAACAAATGAAATTCAGGCAAAAAGCGAGTAGCCATGCCTTCCTCAGAAAAATCTTTTGTTATGATCTATAGACTATGTCTATAAAACTAGTCATGTGTACTGTCTTTGGTGCCTAGCCAGTGATGATGTGAGAAGATTTGGTCTCTGTACATTTTCTATGAGTTTGCTTGGTTTTCTGCTCCTCAAGGACAAAATCAGTACCTTATTTGCTGTTTCTGCTCATACATCTTTGTATTGTAGACTAGTAAAAAATTGCCACCTGTGAACATATATTACCAGATGACTCAAATGACATGGCATATTTATAAGCCATTATATGCAGTCATATTAAATGCAAAAAGTTTTTAATACACTGCCTCTGTGTATTATTAGGTCTTTATACATTTTTGCTTTAGACAAGGCTGAAAACTGTTGGATGCGCTTTGTAGTAGCTTATATAGTCTTGCTCCAGATCTTTGTTGCCTTAGCCTCATCTCAGATACTTCTTTAACTCCCAATACAGTCAGGCTGTTGGTATGAAAAACCTACCTCTTCCACAGTTAATCAAAGTTCAAGCATAGAAACACATATTAAAACAAGCTTTCCAGTAACAGACCTTTCTTCATGTCTTCTCATTTCCATTACACTCTTTAGTCCTGTATAGGCTTAACTTCCACCAGTCCTTCTGCAGTACCTATTTAAAATGCTAATGTAACAGTTATTGCCTTAGAATCCAAGTATATCACAACCAATTTATTTACAGATACCACAGCTGATGGATGTTGTGGTATTATGGTTCCTTGATTAAGGACCTGTCACAGCCTCCTTGGCTCCTGCTGAAGCAGCATATGGGTGCACACTTGGGTCTCACCTCAACAGAGAGACAAACCTGGATAGGGCATTCAGCTGGGACCTGAAAGTTGAAAAGTGCTTCAGATCTCCGGTCAAATCCTGGCCTGAAATCTGGATTTAAATCTACACCTCGAAGTGTACAAGCTGTCAGCTGTTCTGGATGGGTTAAGGCTTTCAAGTTCGTCTTCTTTACAGCATTTGTACTTTGAGTAAATAAATAATTATTCTTTAGCCAGAGGGTGAACACCCAAGCATGACTGACTATTCATAATATTACAGAGCTCACTTGGGAAAAGGAAGACCAGGGTTCTAATCACGATTTTAATCAACATTAATCTAAAGCTGGAATAGAAACTGGAAGTCAAGTGTTTCTGTGTCCAGATCCTTGCTTCTAAGTAAAAGAATCACATTCATGACCTAAATTATTTTTTTCTCTCTCACCTGCTTAACTGAAATCCTTTTTCCTTTTTACTACACTTGTCAATACTGAAGATTTAAGTCCAAGCTATATAAATAAATTTACTTACATTAGATCTTATCACCATTAATGAAGACAGTTAAATAAATGAAGCTAAGCATTATCACAGAATCAATCCCATATGAAAAAATTGATTTTTTTTGTTTTGTCTAAACATAAAATATTTTAATAGATTATTGGACCAATGCAGAAGTTTCTGGGCAAAATAAGAAATACTAAAAAGTTACTTTGTACTGAACATTCAGTTCAACCCCAAATGAAATATAGTTTCGCTCTTTGATTTCAATTTAGATCTTATTTGATGGACTTTTATTAAGCCATGCTGGCCATTTTCCAAAGAGAAAAAAATATGCTAAAAAGAAAATGTTAGCATTTCTGGTCCTAGTGTTCCTGTACCAAAGAGAGTGGATTTAAAGTTTCAGGTGCATCGCTGCATCATCCTACTCCACTCTTCTCGCTGCCCACACCCTCTCTCCACACCTGATCCTTTCTCCTCTCTGGTGCTGCACTCATCAGACTACTCCACCAGCCAATGCATTTCACTCCTGTGGCAGAAATCTGTGCAGGATTTTAATACAGTCTGGCAGGAAACGCAGTCACAGATGGATCTGAGGAGCTCAACAGACAGCACAGCAATTGGTGTGAATGAGAGGCAGGGGGCAGTGGAAACTTGGAAAGGTGGGAAAGGACTTTCCCCTGGTCTGTTTTGTTGGCTTGCCACACCTCACGGAATGGCATCCCAGAAGAGACCAATTCTGCAAAAAAAGATGATTACGTCAACAGTCTGCATGGTCAAATATTTGTTCCTTTGAGTCAATTTTATTGGAAAAAATATATTCTACCATTTTGTGCAAACTTTGTTTCATATTAATCATGGAATCACAGAATGGTTCAGGTTGGAAGGGACCTTAAATATCATTTAGTCCCACCCCCCTGCCATGGGCAGGGACACCTCCCACCAGACCAGGCTGCTCAAAGCCCTGTCCAACCTGGCCTCAAACACTTCCAGGGTGGGGGCATCCACAGATTCCCAGGGCAACCTGTGCCAGTGTCTCACCACCCTCACAGTAAAGAATTTCTTCCTAATATCCAGTCTAAATCTACCCTCCTCCAGTTTAAAACCATTTGCCCTCATTCTATCGCTACCTCCCTTTGTTAAATGTACCTCCCCAACTTTCCTGTAGGACTCCTTCAGGAACTGGAAGGCCGCAATAAGGTCCCCCCAGAG
>NW_010178159.1:47710-74267 GCF_000695765.1 Mesitornis unicolor | reverse complement strand
GCTCCAGCCTGATGGTGCACCTCGTGGGGAGGTGCTCCAGCCTGATGGTGCACCTCGTGGGGCGGTGCTCCAGCCTGATGGTGAACCTCGTAGGGAGGTGCTCCATCATTTTTGTGGCCCTCCTCTGGACCCAATCCAACAGCTCGATGTCCTTCTTATACTGGAGGCCCCAGAACTGAACACAGTACTGCAGGTGGGGTCTCACCAGAGCAGGGTAAAGGGGCAGAATCACCTCCCTCGCCCTGCTGGCCACGCTTCTTTTGATGCAGCCCAGGATGCGGTTGGCCTTCTGGGCTGTGAGTGCACACTGACGGCTCATATTGAGTTTTTCATCGACCGAAATTTTAGATCCGTGTTTAAAACTGGTAACTTAGCAGAACAAATACACTTTTACCAAACTCATAACTAGTAAAAATTCCTTTGTATGATTTGTATCCTTTTTCTAGGGTATTGGCTGGACCATTTACTTTGCCTCAGCAAAACATGCTAACCAGTTCCAGAATAGCAGTGACAAACTGATATCGGATAACACCATTTGTCTTGTGTTCTACCATTAACTGCTGTTAACTGCTGTGAACTTGATTTCTTCTTATTAAAACCCATATTTTTTTCAATTTTTAGCTCATCAGCAGGGAGTGCATTGGTACTAAGAGCACCTTTCTGAATATTTTACTACATTATCTCTCTGAAATCAAAGAAACTGTAGTGCCATTATCAATTTCTATTTTGGTTAAAAGTAATTTGAGACACATACTATCTTATTTGGCAACACTAAAAAGCTCAGCCTATCTTTGGTCCTGCAATTTCAAAACGCTGACTCTGTAGCAGTGTACTCTACTTCTGCCATGTAGCTTCTTCTCTGACTACAGTATCAGCATGCCAGCACCCATCGATCTAGTGGATTAGTCTCCTAGAGCAAGAAATCTCTTTCACTTTATTTTCATCTTGGACATGGACCTTCTTATTCCCTAAAAGAGCTCTGCAGGGGCTCTGCTTAGTGTGTTCAACATTCTTTTTAAACTATTGCAGATTTTGAATTGTCATCACAAAAAAACCCTCTTAGATTCCCATTCACACAGCATTGTATTTTTTCTGTTCAGGGTTTACAACAGAAGATCTTGGAGGTCCTAAATTTGGATACCACAAACAAATGTGCCACACTGATTGACAACTACTTAGAAAGTCCTTCTTTATCTAGCTGACCTTTCTAAGCTGGCAAGTAGACTTGTGGGAGCATGGTATCCTTTTACTTTCGTTGCTCTTCTTAAACTATACTCAGATTTCAAGTGTCATTAATTTCAAGGGTGACATTACCTTAAGCAGTAATCCAGATGTTTTCTCCCAACTATAACAAAAATAGTCTTTCTTTTTCATACGACAGCAGTTTCATGAAATATTAAATACTCTATTGAGGTCTCAAATCTCATTTTCAGTTAGAACAATGTCTCTGTAAATATGTGGACATGTCTAAAAGCATGGACATGTATGTGCATGTGTGTGTATTCTAATTGTTGGGTTTTTTTTCATTTCTGTTATAGCTTATTGTACAAATGTTGAACCTGAGGAGTCGGGAGCTGTGGTCAAAATTTCCAGTTACCAACTTTGATGCAAGCTGATCACACTGAAACATAAATAACTTCATGAGATGCTGAGCATCTGCTTACCAAAAGCATAAATGCATTTTTGGCATTGAGGCTCCTAGCATCAGCAGACATATTGAGAAACTGTGCTGCCCAAGATCACGTAACGTTTTTGAGCAGGAAGCAGGATAAGCATTCTGATCTTCTGATGTCCGTTATTAGTTTCAATCCTTTGCACAATACTGTCTATTTAAGTTGAACACACATTCCCTAGCTACATTTAGTATGGAAATTTCCTCAGTTCTTCACCTGAGATGTATTTCTTTCTCTTTGTAGATTAGTTGAGTAGTGATATTTCAGGGAACCAACTGAAAAATTTTCTACAGGTACATTAGAATTTCATCCTTTCCACCAGTAAGTAAAGCCAGTTGACCTTTAGCTTTGAATTCAGTATTTAAATACAGCCACTTAGTACATATTTGATTTAGTTATGGTCCCACCTCACCGTCTGAAAATGCGCTTTTCTAAAATGTGGCCTGAGTGTAATTGTTTCTCGTATTTAGTTTTGGAAGAGATTGTTTACTGTTCATTTTCTGTGTATGTATTTCAGGAGAATATTTTCATGTCTCCAGTGGTCAGGCTGCAGTATAACTGAAAAAGCTGCTAAGTATAGAAAAATATCTATTTAGTGGGTGAGACCTCTGAAGGATTTTCAGCTTAGCTTTGTAGAAGCAAACTAATCTTTTTTTTCCCTGTTACTGTTATAGTGCTAGGAATAAGGGAAATAGTATTTCAGGTAGAAAAAACCCTGGTATTTCCTCACTGTATCATCAGTTTTACAAAAAAGATCCCTGTAGAAGTGCTCACATAAGACACCCTCTAAAATATACTCCATATATGGAGACAAAGTGTAATTAATACTACAATTCAAGTAAAGTTTTATAAGCTGTTGTTTTATTTGACACAATAGGTTCTGGTGAGGGCAAATGATTTATAGGATTGTGAGTTTTAGCCATTATTAAGCTCTGGAGATATTTTTAAATATTTTTTCACCATCAACTTGTGTTAAATTCATATAACGCTGTTCTTGATTGTAGAACAGATTTTCGTGATGACAGGTTGAAATTTGCAACAGTTTGGAAGTGCTTTTGTGCCCTTCGTCACCTAGGGATTTTAGGGAAGCTCTAAGTCTTGGTAAATATTGTGATCCTGTTGCAAATTGCGGAGTAGAGCACCTTAGGGTGTGTGGCAGTACTGCAACCGAGCTGCCTGATTACACCAATAATTTGCTCATAGTTGAGAGTATTTAAAATAAGATTTTCTTTTTCATGTTTATTAAATTTCACTGGCATCCAATTGAGCAGATGGCCAAAGTATGATCCTGCTCTCTTCACCTTTCCCAGTTATGTTTTGCCATTCCCTCTCTTGCATTGGCTTTAGCAACTGCATGTCCACCAGGAGATCAAATTCATCAACCTGCACCAACGGAGTAATCATATTTTTCTTTTGGTGGTTCAATATTCTGTTGTATCAGTGAGTTAATCTAATTCATGACCACAGTCACTAGGAAACAAGTGCACAGAAATAAAGAAAAAGGTGTTGGGAAGGGATGGAGAACAGACTTGTCCCCTTCATTGACAGCTGTATTGGGTTTTCTGTGAGGGGTTTTTTGGTTGTGTCTTTGGTAACGGGGGAAGGGCTATGGAGATGGCCCGTTAAGAAGCTACCTGAAAAGCTCCCCCTTTGCCTTTGTCAGACCCACCTCTGACCAGGGCCAAGCCAATCATTGCCCCTGTGAATTCATGTATTTAAGGGGGGTGCAGGGCATGCCTCGCTCTCTCTCTGGCACCGGCCCTGACCAGCGCGGCCCCAGGTGCGGGTGGCATGGCCCCGGCCTTGCCCGGTTGGTCTTGGCCGACCCTGACCACAATTTAAGCTTAAACCGTGCTGCAGCTCATCCCAAAAAAAAGAGAGAGAGAGCCGGGATCTCCATAACCATCGGAGGAGACCTGCAGTGGAGAAAGGAGTGGGGCCTGAGGAGAACAACTTTGAAGAACACCAAGATCGGTTGAAGGAAAGAAAGGAGAGGAGGAGGAGGAGGACGCAGGGCCCAGGTTGCCCCTTTGCAACCCGTGGTGAGAGCCGGGTCGACTGGTCGTGTGTGAGGGAACTGTGACCACGGGCAGACCCAGATTGGACTTTTGAGGACTTTTTCCCCTATGGAATGGGGGCCACGTGGAAGCAGAGACAGACACTGGGCTGAGTTTTGGGGTCTTTTTCCCTTCTCCTAAGAAGCACGTGATGTGGCGGGAAGACCAACTGCAAACCCCCACTCCCATCCCCCTGCGCCTCAAGGCAAAGGGGGAGTGGGAAGGTGAAGAAGGAACTGGGAACAAAAGTTGAGCCCGGAAAGAAGGGAGGGGTGGGGGGAAGGTGTTTTGACTTTAAGATCTGGTTGTATCTCCCATTGTTCTACTCTGATGTTGGTAACAAATTAAAATAGTTTTGGTTTTATTCCTTATGATGAGTCTGTCTTTTGCCTGTGACCTGTTTAAGTGGTGGGAAGCCCTCCCAGTCCTTATTTTAACTAGCCCCTTTTTTGGGGCACCGTGGTGCTCAGTTATGCACTGGGCCTAAACCACGACAACAGCATAAAGTGAAACTTTACCTGTGAGTAAACCTTGTGACAGTGGTGTTATTTTTAAACTCAGGACTGTGAGAGAATTACTGCCATTAAGTGAAACTGCACTCTCGCTGTGTCCTCCCAAACATACAGTTCCTGTGACTTTTTTTGTTTTAATCCCTTTCTTTCCTAAGTGCCCACTTTTCCTTTGTTGTGGGACTTCTAATTTAATTCTGTTATGGCCTCCAAGCTGTATCTGCCTTTTGACTCCACAGACCCTATAAATGGAGGATCTTTGCAAGCACTTGCCCTCCTTACTCTCCCTTAATTCAAATTCTAAAATAAGATTCTTTACACCTTTAAGCAGAACAGTCACCGTCTGCCTTCCTAAGTCAGTAAGGCTCACTTCAGTGAACTAGAAACCTGTACTCCACTCTTCTGACTCTTGGAACCACAGACTGGTTGAAGTTGGAAGGAATTTGCCCTGTCCATTGTAGGGGGGTTAGAACCAGATTATCTTAATGTCCCTTCCAGCTCAAACCATTCTATGATCTTTGCAGATATCTGTTCCAGCTTCCCTGCTCAAAGCAAGGTCAACTAGGGCAGGTTGCTCAAGGTTGTATCCAGTCAGGTTTTTAATATCTCAGAGGAAGGAGACTCCACAACCTCCCTGGCAACCCCTTCCAGTGCTCAGTCACCCCCACAGCAAAACATCTTTTTCTTACATTTAATCATCCTCTACTTCATTTTGTGTCCATTGCTTCTTGTCCTTTCACTGGGTACCACTGAGAAGAGTCTGGTTTCGTCTTCCCCATCTCACCCATATGATAGACACTCCAGTCCCTTAATGACCATCATAGAATGTATTGGGTTGGAAGGGACCTTTACAGATCATTTAGTCCAACCCCCCTGCAGTAAGCAGGGACAATGTTACTAGATCAGGCTGCTCTGAGCCCCATCAAGTCAGACCTTGATTATCTCCAGGGATGGAATTTTCAGTTTAATGATCTTCATGGGTATGTTCTGGACTTTCTCCATTATGTCCATCTCTCCTGTACAGAGGAGCCCAGAACTGGGCACAGCACTCCAGGTGTGTCTCACCAGAGCTGAGTAGAGAGGAAGGATAACCTCCCTCAGCCTTCTGCCCACGTTCTGCCTAATACAGCCCAGGATGTGGCTGCCCTTCTTTGCTGCCAGGTTGTATTGCTGACTATGTTCATCTACTTGTGCCTCAGGTCTCTCAGAGATTTTTCTACCGAGCTGCTTTCTAGCCACTCAGTTCCCAGCCTGTCCTGGTGCCTGGGGTTAGCTGAAAGCCCCAGGCAAGTTTTTATTTTAAAGATAAGGTCAAATATTGAACAATTAAGTTAAGGGTTTTTTCCTTCTTGTTCTTTGTGTAGTTGAAATAGAGTTACAAGCATGATGATGATACTCTGGAGGCAAATGCATACTTCTATAAATACTCACAAGTTACACTGAAAAGCAGTCTAACAGTTAGCAGCGGTTAGCTGTTTTTTGTCTCAGAACTTAGCCATTTCTCACAAAAATTATTCACAAAATGCATTTTGGAATGTATTATACATAACTTCTGGAGGCTTTTTCGGCAAGAATGTTTTCTGCCTAATAAACTATTCAATAGCACTTTGTATTTCTTGAGCTGGCAAATAGATATAAATACACTTGGTCTCAGAGGGAAAGCCTGTCTGATATGTATATGCTGTAGAGGACTGGGAACACTTTCATGAATAATCCAACTGATTAGCAACACAGCAATTCATATAAATAAATGCTATTCAGTTTTAGGGAAAACTGTAGAGCAGCAGAGATGGCAACTGTGGTTGTTTCATCACAAATCTTGTGATATTTGTTATTTTATTAGATTCACAGCTCCTAGAAACAAAATTTGTTTTACTTCCAGCATTCTTGGCTGAAAAAAAAATGAAAAGTTGAAATTACATTTTGAAAACTTAACCAGAAGACTTCATTTTTCCTTCAAGGTGTCAAAGCCAAACTATTTTTCAGATCTTGATTTCTCAGTTTTGAAATATTAACACTGGTACTACTGGAATCAGATTGAAAGATTACCTCTGCTCAGTTCTGTAGGACCATCCACAACAGCACTCCATGCCCCAATTCTCTGATCCTGGACAGCACCACTGGGGTGCTTTAACTATCATGATGTCTAATCTATAGTATCTTTCATGTGCTAGGCCTTGGCACACCAGCTTTGGCACTCCTTGGATTGCACCTCTGACAGCATCCTTGTATAGTTTTCCAAGAGCCGGTCTGTTGGTCAGCAAACCCAGAGGAATGGCTGCCATGCTCAATACCATCCTAATAATTCAATTGCTGGGATGTTATCACCTTATTCTCCTGAATAGGCTTATAGCAGGAGCAGAGCATGGCTTTCTCATCTCCCCATGGAGAGGGAGCACACTTTTTGTAAGGTGACCTGCAACATGCATATCTATGAATAGAGGTTGTTGTTACAGCTCTCGGAGCAAGCAGGCAAAACTGTGTTATAAAACTGAAAGAAACAAATAACAGGGCCAGTACCTCCAGTCAGGGAAGTGGGATGGCAGGAAGCACTCTGGAGGAGGGTGCTGGGTTCCTTGCCTTGGGCTTATTCTAAAGTTAAGGTAAAGTTAGGTTTATGGCTCTGAGAATGAGAAGTGGGACACATATGGCAAACAAGAAGGGTCTTCAGTAGGAGTTGCTGAAGGCAGACAAGGACTGCTGCTGGAATTCTTCCCTGAGCAGATCTTAGTTGGGGCATTTCTGCTGTCCTGTGGTGTAAACCTCAGTCTGGGAATGGAACCAGGTTTGGTATTAGAGTAATCTGAGGCAGAGTAAGAATGGGGCTCACTGGGGATCACGCAGTTATTTGAGGGAAATTCCTCCTGCAGCCCTAGCTAGCCTGGGTGTATGGCAGAGTTAACTGGTCCAGGGCTCAGCCTACATTAACAGTCAAGATTATGACTGTGGCTCTGAGGACAGGAAATCTAAAACTTGCAGTATGACAGTTGCTCAGAAGAGATTGCCAACATAATTTAAAGTAAGGTTGAAAGCAAAACAAACTTGTTGTTTCTTTTAAGCTGCATTTAGTATTTTCACAAGATGGTTGGTTGGCAGATCTTTTATTTATGCATTTTCTTCCTTGCTTTGCATTACATATCCATACATGATTGTGCACAACTTTTTTTTTCAGAGATTTCAAACAAAGGACCTAGTGTGTGCCAACTGAAACTAAATCCATCTTTCTTCTCCCAGATGGGTAAAAGAAATTCCATGTCATTAATTAGTTCTTCTTTTTTATGCAAAGTGTCAAAAGGTTGTGTGAACTTTAGTTAAAGAGGCTTCACCTACCCCTAAGTAGTAGGCACAACTGATAAACTAATTGAAGGAAAATGAGGCAGAATTTTTCATAGAAATTTTGGAAAGTTAGCATTCTCCTGTCATCTCAAACGCAGGCAAGCTGTGTTCATTTCATTTTACAGTTGAGGAAAACAGAACGGGAAAGATCAAGTGACTTCTTCAAGGACATAGAAATAATGAACTTTGGAACTGGCTGAGTACTCTCAAAACTCTTCTGTTCCATCTTCTTTCCTATAGACTGTATAGACAATAGAAATACTCCACATTTATTATTTTTTTTAAATATGCCCCACAGTCTCAAGAGAAGAAAGGGCTTACAAATCATAGGCTGAATTTAATGGATTTTGGTAATGCAGGCAAATGCAAAGATTGATTATGCATCCCACAAAGACGTAAGGTTTTCAGTTGTACATAGCTGCCTTTCTCTCTTGCTCAGTCTTTTCACTGTCAGACTATATTGTTTTCATACTATCCACATTACCTCCTTTCCTCTCACTCATTCTTAATCCACTCCTCCTCCTTCCATTCTTTTATTTCAACCTTCAACCGAAAGACAGGTCCCATTATTACAGAGCAATTGTCTCACAACTCCCCTTATCTTTGCCCAGCTCTCCACCTCCTCCTTTGGGATAGAAAGGCATAGACTTTGTTTCCTCACTTCTGATTCTCCATGATCCATATCCTTCTGGAAAGAAATGTAAAATGTCATTATTCTAATTAGTTTGGAGACTTAAAACTTTGAAATCTTAACCAGTGGATATAATTCTCCAGGAAAATCCAAAAGGGAGGAAGTCTGCTGAAGAAGAACTAGAATAACTAGAGAAGGAAAACTTCCATAAAAACATGGAAGTGCTTGGAACTCGCCTTGCTTCCTTACACAGTGCTGTGTTGTGCCTGAATGGGCGAAGGAGAGAAGTAGCCATTCCACCATTTCCCTCTGCTCTTGAGATGGGCAAAAACTGGAGTGAAGGAAGAGGTGGAGGGATGGCAAAGAGGTGAAAGTGGTGAGTTGTGCTATCGCCTTCTGGCCAGAAAGTAACGTAAAAGGCAAGGAGACGAAGGAAGAGGATTCAAATCTAGAAAAGATTTGAAATTGTAAGAGAGGCTACTATGGATGAAGGCACAGGAATATTATCAGAACAGTAATTTTAACTTTGGCATTGCAAGCTGTAAATAATATATGTTGCTTCTGTGTGTGGAAATATCTTATTTCCTATTGACGGCATAAGGGATCTGCTTCTACTGTTACTGTAGCAACATATGAATAGTTTTTGAAGTTATCTCTTCTCTTTGTTATGTTCTGCCTGTTTTTAACATTTACAATTTTACAGATGGAGACATTCATTTGACACAGTAAAGTAAAAAGACATACACAAGAATTCATCCGTCACTGTTTCCTTCAAGAATTTTGATGGATTTTTCTTTCTTAAGAAAACCTTTTGTTAGAGCATTTTAGATGAAAACATATGGATGCTATTTAGCAGTGATTAAACTATGCCTGTCAGCTACCAAAAGCCTCTTTAACTGATGTAACATAGGTCATTGTGCCTGTAATTTTCAGACGGATGCAGATTATACTATCCACTTAGTGCTTTTTTTAATCTTCAGAAGAGGAATTTGTCCTCTGGTGTGGAGAACTGTTTGCTCTGCAAAGAAGTAAATTCAGAAGGTGTTTGGCACTGGAAACTAATCTTGGTCTACGGCATAAAATAAAAATCTTGATAAGGTGAGCAGGTCTCTACCTTAGCAAGGCATATGTACAGCACACACCTGGATCCCGGATCAGAAACAAGTGATTATAAATATGAGTGATTTTGATGAAAGAAATATTGTGAAACAGCTAGCAGTGTTCAATGTGGAGACTATTTAGAAAGAAGAGCCTTGTTCCCAAACAGAGCTTCAGCTTTGGTCTTTAATGATGTACCTGTTTCACAGTTCTGTATTCAATAACCTGGAACCTGTTTGCTCAGACAGCCCCTAAACAGCGCATTTTCTGTACAAGCCTGCATCAGGCAAAGCTGCCCATTGCAGAGATGAGGTTCCTACTCCCTCTAGTGCAGCAAGTGCACATTCAGGCACTGTCTGACTGCTTTTAAAAAAGGACTCATAATCTAAAATAAGTTAAGGAGTAACATTTTTCATGAAAGAAGTGGAATTAGTTTGTGTGCTGGTTTACCAAGAATTCAGGCAAGCTCTCATAAGAACAATACTTTTAAATTGTTAAGTGATTTAACTGCTGTGGTCCTTAAAAATTCACACCAGCCTAAAACGTGAGGCATCCTGGCTAAAAGCAGATCTGAATAGCAATGAGGGGCTGGAAGTTAGAAGTTGTGATTGTAAAGTGCCATAACTTGGGAATTACAAGTCAGACATAGATACCTCGATTCTCTGTACGCAGAGTAGACAAGAGACCAAAGATGCACTGGCTGGAATGGGTTGCTCTACCTGCAGTTTGGATTTTCAAGAAGGAGAAAAGGCACTCCATTCCCAGCTTTAGCTCCTATCTTTCACTTCTCTATGCCTGTGTTGGCATTGTTTGTGTAAGTGGAGCTGGAGCACTTCTGCATGCATATGAACAAATCTGCTCTCCTAATCCTTCCTGGAGCATGAGTGCCTGACTGAAGTGCCTATGAGTGTTCTTTACATTAACAAAGCAGAGATCACCATTTACTTCTAAAATGCAGTAGGTGGTGAACAGAGACCAGAAATGTTTCTCCCCTTCCCTTTGCCCTACCACTAGGCAAAGTGCTCATCTGCTCCTTTTTACGTTCCTCTTTTCAGCAGAAGGGGAGGGATAGCCAGGATTGTTAAGAGTTGTCCTGCAAGGTAGGAGCTGGTGGTTTGAATACTTGCAGGTTGATGGGTATAAAACTCCTGCTTCTTGGGCAAGTGTTTTACTCCACAGACTAGATATATAAAAACTGGGCATATCATTACTGCTTTGAATGAAGACATTGAGTGAGCCAGTCCTCTGAATGCATGTTAAGTGTACTATAGGCATACTATAGACTCCTTGGGGACCTAAATTATGCACCGCCTGGTTTCTGGACCACAACAGGTTTTGAGGAGAAGTAGATGACTAGTTATTTGAGCTGGAGCAGTTTTACACAAGCAGAAAAGCAGAAATATGGCCACCTGAGGAGGTTACAAAGGAAGCACCCATGGAGCCAGTGCAGCTGCGGTGCCAGGTAGATGCAGATCTTAGCTTTCAGCTTAGACAGCTATGTTCATCTATCATAGATGCCACAATTTCTATTTGGATCCATTTTTTAATTCTTCTTTATTACATTTTTATCTCCTAAAAATAACTTTTGCTTTCCAGATAAAAAATAGTTGCCTTTTTTATTTCATGTGAGAAATGACTGTTGCACTTCACAAAGAGGTGAACTGAATCTTGATTCTGCAACAGTAAATGCAATTAGCAGTTGAATGTAATGCAATCAGTCTGCTGAGCTTGAATCATTTATGTGTTGCTGTGCAAAATTACTTGAAACCTCTAGAATGGGAATTTTACTGACCATTTCGTGCAAAGCTGTGTGGTTTTGGCTAAGTTCTGAAATTGCCAGCCCACTTTGTTTGCAAATAGCAGCGCAAGATTTTAAAGGAACATGTAGACTATTTTTCTGCAGAAGGTTGACTACATTATGCTTCAGAGGTCAACATGTGTTGCATGCCTGTGGGTAACTACCCACTACCAAAAATTGCAGATTTAGGCCTGTTCTACAAAACTCTCAGAATGCACTGGCTGAGGTCTCATGTTAATCATCCCTTCCCAAAATGAAGAAAATACCCAGCATTGAAAGTGACTTGAGAGAAGGTCAGAATGGTAATTTGAAAAGATTTCTAAAAGATTATACAAGTGTTCAGTAGTGGCTCTAAGTCATCAATCCACTCAGTCCTTTGAAGACTCTGTTTGCGCTCTGTTCATGCTGTTACCAGTATCTTCCCTTTTCATAACACCTACAGTCCTAAAGAAGCCCAAAAAAGTGGTGGCATGCCAGTAGGCTGCAGAAAAGCCAAGATGACTAGGAAAACCATTTCTTTTCTTCACATTCTGGTTATACTGTGTATATGGACAAACATCTATTAAGAGTTATGTCCTGTTTTGCCATTAGCTGTGACCTTAAGGATGATTACATTTTCTTTCCCATCTAATTTTAAATTACCCCTTATAAGAGCATTTCTATAATATATCTAATCCCTTCTTAGAGATCTATTTCTGACTGCTTAAGTCATTTTAAACATACATACTGTCAAATTAATGATCTCCTACCAGTTTTGTGCAAAGATCACACATCATGCGTTAGCAATACAAATGATAGAATTGTTACAAGATGCTTTGCTCAACTGCTTTCTCCTCAGCTACTGCCAGCAAAAGGGACCCTACTTTTCCTTACAGTAAATGTTTTATTACCTGCGTCACCTGTTGTGTCACCTATGAGGGCATGCCCTGGAGAAGATGCAGGTATGGCTCTCTCAAAGCTCTCTATCCATAGCCTTTCACTGGGATTTGCTACTGGAAAGGAGACAGGGTGAGATGGGCAATCCTAGCTCATCATCAGTGCCATGACATTTAGACAATACCAAAAAAAAAAAAGTTGTTATTTGTTGCAGTGTTGAGGTGATCATCATGGTCTAACTTGTGAAGAGACATAATATCTTTTATTAGATCATGTGAGATAGAAGAAAACAGGCTTTAGACCATACAATTTAGTAAGTAGAAACTTAATTTTGGGAACCGTTTCGCAACTTTGGGAGCCAGACATTACAAAGGAAAACAAGATAGAAAATTAAATGAACACTTCAGTTTAGCAGCCATGTTCCTTTCTACCCACTTAGTCTCTCTCCAAGAATTCCTGATGTGTGCTCCAGGTCTTGTTCACAGCAACAGCACATCTTCAAGTTCTTAAATTCAGTTCTTAATAACTTCTATTTCAGTTTGTGGATTCAGACTTTGGAAAACAAATGCAAATTACCTAGATGGCTGTACCTGGAGCCAGGCAACTGAACTGATTCCTCTCTTCAGATCTTTCATACTCAGACAGGAGTATGTCAGCTACACCAATGTCAAAGATGGTTCTCATCACTGTCAAGAAGAGCTGGAGCTGAACAAAACAACTGCATGTGCAGGCAAATAGAATTATAGAATCATTTAGGCTGGAAAAGACCCTTAAGATCATTGACTCCAACCATTAACCAAACACTGCCAACTCCACCACTAGACCATGCCCCTAAGCGCCACATCTACACATCCTTTAAATACCGCCAAGGATGGTGACTCCACCACTTCCCTGGGCAACCTGTTCTAGTGCTTGACAACCCTTTCAATAAAGGAATTTTTCCTATATCCAATCTAAACCTCCTCCGGCACAACTTGATGACATTTCCTCTCATCCTGTCACGTTACTTAGGAGATAAGACTGATCCCCACCTCACTACAACCTCCTTCCAAGTAGTTGTAGAGGGTGATAAGGACTCTACTGAGCCTCCTTTTCTCCAAACTAAACAAACCCAGTTCCCTCAGCTGCTCCTTACAGGACTTGGACTTTAGAACCTTCACCAGCTTTGTTGCTCTTCTTTGGACATGCTCCAGCACCTCAATGACCTTCTTGTAATGAGCAGGAATATTTAAGCAGATAAAGAGATTGTTCTGTGTAAGTTGCTGGTTTTTTAATAGATCTGTTTTCTGATTTGGCTAAGCTGAAAGCTGCATCTCGGTGGACGAGAAGAACCAACAGAAGGAGTTGTTCCTTTTTAGCAAGAGTGGATTTTTGCCAGGTTATAAAGCCTGTGTAGTCATGGCCTGAGGAGTCCAGTGCAAGATAAGCATAAATCAGAAATTGGTCTGTTTGGTCCTTAAATGCTTCCACTGAGACTGTCCTAAAAAAGTGGGCAATAAATACTATAATTTTGGTAATCTTGGTAGTCTTTTTTACATTGTCACTGTTTTTCCAGTAACTAGGTAGATATTAACAAGTCATTGAGTAGAAGCCCCCAAAACTTATTAGATGGAAGTTGATTTGTTACTTTCTAATTTAAAAATGCGTTTCCTCAATGAAACAAAGCCCAGAATATATTCTACACTTCTTTTTTTCCAAGTTCATAAGCCATCAAGGTGGTTAGCAGGGAAGGGAAGATTGTTAGAATACCTGAATTCTTTGTATGGCTTAGCTAGAGACTTGGTCGAAACACACTATCTAGATGGTTTGTCTTGAGCTGATCCCACCCCAGGCAGTAACTCTAGGCTATTTTGAAGACCCATTATACATTTTCTTCCTTGCCAGTCTCATTAGGTTCATCTTTTTTAAAGTCTGAAAAAACCAGAAGTCTTATAAAGATCTGTACCATGTGTTATTCATTTTCCTGTGTCTTTGTTAAGACTGTGGCCAGATATTGAAAGTGAAAGGGATACTGTGCATTCACAATTCCCAGGTGTCTTCAGAAGATGTAGGTACTTAACATTGCCAAATTTGGGCCACGATTTCTGTACTTATGAGACTGAAAATTTGTAAGTTTTTAACAAAACCAAATTGTGTTTTGCTGCCATCAGAATCCACTGTGGTAAAGTGAGATTTGATAAAACACTAGGAAGTTTTCTCTCTGTGTATAAATATTTATTATGTAAATAGATGTCTGGTTAATTATAACTGACAAGAAGAGACTGACACAAAGTCAGATCCCCTGTCCCTATGGAGAGATACAACTTGCTTCTTGAAGTGTTGTGGCACATCTCATGGGCTGTGTACTGAATCATTGATTAAATGCCACAGCATCTGGATAGCTAAGATGCCAGTGACTGGTGAAAAGGTAGGATGGAACGTGCACTGAATACTGAATACGAACAGAGAGATCATCTGGTCATTATTTCTTGATATTTCATAAATTGGTCAAGAGCCAAACTGTTTGGTTTCCCTTTATATTTTACTAAAGTCTTCTTTACTGAAGACTACACAGGGTTAAAAAATAATTTAATAAGAAGATAGGAGATGCTGCAATTGACAGGCACAGGGCAATCAGAAAACAACCCCTGCAATGGACTGACTCAGCATAGGCAGACTCCCTAAATCTGTTTATATATTTGGAAAAGGTTTAGCATATGGCTAACAATTTTGAATAAGATTTGAATATTTTTTGTTTTCTGGTTTTTGGTTGTTTTTCATTTCTTCAGTTACTTTTGTTACTGTGCTTTTTGTTTGGAGGTAAGCTATGGTCTCTTTTGCCAGGTACATCGAAAGGAGAATCCCATTTTTCTTCTGGTTTTACTCTTTAATAGTTTTATAAAGAGAAATACCTGAAGAGATAAGAATGTTTAGATTAAATTCACAGTGGTGCTTGGAATCAGAGAGGGGTGTGTGTATTTAAGTAAAAAAAATATATCTATTCAATAAAAATATGACTAAATGTATAAAAATGCATAGCTGAAAAGGCAGAATACTTCTATCTGGCATTTTTGGAATGTGGAAGAGACTTATTTTAATAAGTCTTCCCAGAGTGGCATCACGCACTGGTTGTGCATTCCTTGAAACAGTAAATGTTGGTAAGTGTTCCACATTTTCTCTTTATTTGTGTCATTTCACAATGAATGACTGCATGATTTCTAATGTGACAGTATGATAATAACGTACCGTCATTATTGCAGAAGCAACTAGAATTTATCGAGCTCTGCCCAGGGGCAGGTGAAGAGCAAGTCCAGAGCTTGTGGGTAAGACTTAAGGGGCAGGCTAATATTGGAGACACGTTCCTGGCTGTCTATTACAGGCCACCTGATCAGGATGAGAAAGCTGATGATGCCTTCTACAGACAGCGAAAAGCAGCCTCACAAGCACAGGTCCTGGTTCCCAGTGCTGCTCTTATCTAGTAGGATCAACAAGATACAGAATCTTATGAAGCCTTACTTTTTTAATAGAGCTACATAAAAATAGAAGTAGGAATCCTAACTTTAGCTTTTGCTGTCCCTATTTGGAAAGTTTGGCCAAAGGTCTAGGGCAGAACTGTGTAATACCCTGTAATAGCTGTCAGTCAGAATGCTTGAACTGTTCCTTTCTCTTACAGAAGGAGTAGCTGCTACCTGGTTTACATCTGCTTAGTATCCACCAGCAGTAACATCATCCATATATTCTATTTAAAAAATAAAATACATAGTAAATTTAACCTGTTTTTAAAACTAAAGCAAATGCCCAGACATTCTGATAGACATGGCAGTGACTACATTTGATATAATAAGATGCAGGCTCCTCTTTGAGTTCATTCATATGCTAAATATCCTTAGGAAATTTATCGCTTTTTTTTGGTGGGGATATATTTATAAAATGTGTTGTAAATTATACAGGAGTACTAGAGTTTGTTTAAATTCACCAGTATTGCTCCACAATCTTTTATTTTATGCTCTGAATATTGTAAGACAATTACCAAATAAGTCACTTCACAGTCCCAGAAGGATTCTGTAGTTTGCTTGTATGAAGTCTGTACCAGGCTCTGTTGCTACCAGACTGGTCAGCTACTGGATTCCACACAAGAAAGGATCCTGTCTCAGCTATTTTGGGAAAGCTATTTCCATTGTGGTAACAGTGTTCAAGCTTTTCAGACCGGAAGGAAACAGCCTCTTCCTCACTGGCTATACAGTTCTTCTCACTAGAGTAGCAATTTAAGACAGTAGCATTCTTCGATATTAATGGATGCTAGTCAACTAAATAAAATTAGATAAACTTACATTTTATAATGATTTTTAGACCTCCTAATGTTTCAGTTTAGATCAATTACATGAGTGGAATGCTGATTCTTGTGTTTGATCCCTTGACGCTTTCTGCAAGATCAAAAAAATCTGCAGGATCACCATATAAAAAGCTATTTGTGGTAGACAGGTTAGTCAGCACATCCTTTTCTTTCTTCTGCTCACAAAATGCTTGTGAATTTCTCACATTAATTTACTGTGTGCATTTGTGAATTTGTTTGGAAAATGTTTTCACTGTATAAATATCTTGTGAAGAGTTTGTTGTGAATATTTATTATCTAAATTCTACATTAATTCAGTGTTGGTTAGTCATTTGAGTGATAGTTTCTGTACCAAGTTACTTTTGCAACTTACAAATACATGTCACATTTTAAGTATCATATGAATAATCAAACTCAACAAGTATTTTGCTACTAAAGCTTTTGCTTAAGTTTGCTACTGTAAGTGAAAGTAAACTTTGACTGTTTCTGAGCTCAGATCAATATTAGTGGTATTTTTCCCACTGCTCAGTCACCTCAAGTAATTGCATTCTCCTCGCCCAGATTCTCCCTGCAGACTCAGGTCACTGCAGCCACCTTCCCTTAGTCTTTTGCACTTTTGTGTATTGGGCTGTGAAGCAGTTATCACACTCCACTCCAGAAATGGCTTCATTGCAGTGAAATGCATTTATTATATCCTTTGGGATCCTTCCACGTAGGGCTTTGAGATGTAAAGTTTCTTTCACAGGCTATGTCATTAAATAATGCAATTCACCACTATTAAACCTAAGAAGGTATTGCTTAAAGACAGGCATTTAGTTATGTATTTATATGGTTAAAGACAATAGTTTTATTTTCTCAAACAGTTTGGTCATCTTCTAGTTTCTGTAAAGTCAGTGACAGAAATACACTTAATAGCAAAATAAACAGAGCTTCCAATTGCTGTATTTAGGCATCCAGGCTTGATAATTTTGGCTCTAGCTTGTCAGCACCTGTGTGTTTGTCTAATTGTAAACACTGCATTTCTTTCATTACAAGGGGCTGTGAGGGTGATATAATTGTTTAGGAAGTGCTTTTTGATAATCAAACGAAAGACAGATACAGGAGCGCAAGGCATTTTAATGTGGGCTCTCTAAATATTGATCATGGTGAGGGGCTGTGTTATAATAATTTCTTGTGGGCAATGTCTTTAATAAACTTCAATTGAATCTACTTTGAATTTTAATTTGATTGTTAGTATCTGAAAAAAAAGCTGTTCCTAGATATTATAGCAGATGGGAGAAGCAGGATGGTGGTACTGAGGTACCTGGAAAGGTTTTCCGCTGAAGCCTTGGTGGAACAATGGCCTCTCCAGCAATGAGCCATCTTGCTTCCTGGGTGGCTGAAGCCCTCACTGCCAGCCAGCACTGCCAGTTTATCTCTGTGCAGTTAAGATGCCTGTCTCTTGGGGTGGGAATCAGAAGTGAGCCAAATCTTGGAGATGTTCTCCAGCCATTAGAGGAAGAAAGAGAGGGGAGAGGAAGGAATTTGGGAGCAAAGAGGTAGGAGCAGGGTACTGAAGAACTTGGTGTTTGTATTTTCAATTGAAGGTTTCCACAGAAGTATAACTGAGAAGGAGGAAAGAGAGCTTGGGATTTGAAGTCTAAAGTATCTCAGGATACAGAAGGGTGCTTAAACACTGAGAACAAATTTTCTCCCTGCACAATGTAATTTGGAGTTATTGATTACTTCACATCTGAAATTGTGTCAGGGAAAGCATCAGAATAATTATCTGCACTGTTGTAGAGTCACTAAATATTAATATCTGTATTTGTAAATAAAGGTTCTTCTGGCATTCTCAGTTGACATCCATTACCTTTTATTGTCAAGTAAGAGGATTATGCCATTTTGATGAAAAAATTCATTTATGAATCTGCCAGCATCTTGTATGTCTACAGGAGATCAGGGCACCTTGCCAATATTCCCCGCCACCACCCCCCCCACACACACACACACATAAATGTGTGATTTCACTCCTTTGGTTGACTTACTACTTATTTCACAACGGCAGCAGCAATTTCTTTCTGACATACTTTTTATCTACAACAATTGGGTATTTTCCTCCTGGACATGGCTGCCTCTGCCAGCTCTTTGCTGATGACACCTACCTGCACTCTGAGCCAAGAGACAGAGCCAAGCTCACTGCAAGGGTGCCACAGCACCTGAAAAGGACCAGTCCTGGTAGGGAAGCAGCCAACTTCAGTTCAGCCTAGGCAAAGCTGAGTACTTACTACTACCTGCACTTTTTTCCTAGGAGATGTTTTCCCTTTCTTTTAGCCAAGGAATCTGGTAATCCACAAGCTGATCACCTTCAGTCCACACTAGAAAAGCCTGACCTTTGAGGATTTTTCACACCATAGACAGCTTGGCAGCAAAAAGCTTGGGAGAAAAGAGCTACACAAAGAAACTCAATCCATCACCACTCATATGACCAAACATCATTTCTCCTGCCAGGACATTCACATTACATGAATCACTGTTAGCCACAAACCTGCCATGTCCACCAAAGCTGCTTAGTGTTCAGAAGAGAGACTGCAGAAGGCACCAGAGCAAGTTGTGTTCCATGACAAAATTGTTCTGTGTGAGGACATCCGTGGCCCTTTCAAGAAGTTATTCAGATGGCTCATTTTATTTGGGATATAGAGAAAAATATGGCAGAAATTTTTACTGAAGATTTTGAGTGTTAAGACTTTCACTGTGAGTCATTCTGTGATCCTGCAGTCTTTTACACACAGCTTCTCCCCAGATGCTTCTCCATGCCCTTGAGTTTGAATCTGAGTGCAATGTTGTGGGGAAGTTCATAGAACATCCCCATGAGGAACTGACATCCAGGAGCTGACTCTCCAGATACTAAACATTGAGATGTATTGAACACTGCGTATTATTTACATAACATTTGAATACCTCCTCTTATGGGTACTTTATGCAACATCACTCCAGTGTCACTACTCTCAGTGCTGCCTCAAATCCAGTTTTGAATGCCAGAGTCCTAGCCAATATACTGCTTTTAAGGACAAATGCAAAAATGTGTAACTCTCAGTGTTTGATGGCTTTTCCTTAGACACACTTATGGTTTTATTTTGATTTCCTTCATGCAATTTAATTCCCTTATTACAGTTATCGGCTTTTTCCTGCCATTTTGTTTCTCCATAGACAGACTAGGAGAAGAACTCCAGCAGCTTCCTTGTTCATTTTGTCCTGGGGCAATGCCACCCAAATGCTTGATACTGCTGGGCAGTTTGGGGTTGTAATTTGAGAGAACAACCCTCACATTTCAAGTGGATGAAGGAATATGCCAGACATTCCCATCAGCCTCTGTGTGAGAGAAACTCGGATAAGAAGGAAAAAAGCTGGCAGCCAAATTGGCGCATCTTGTCAAGTTACCCTGTTGGAACCAATCAATGTCAGCTGCTGCACAGAAGCCACTCAACAAATTAAATTTACAAAAACAACACAAGTAAAAAGTAAAGGAGCATGGTTAACCTCCTAACCCTACTGTTCCTCCACTTCAGTTCAATCTATTTTGCACCAAGCTCTGTATTGTTTTTCAATAACATTTCCATTGACTGAACAGATGTGAATTTTAAGTAATTGAGCTGAAGATTAAAATAAATGGTAAAAGAGCTGCAAGTAGCAGAAACATTACACACAGGGAAAAGCAGAAGAAAAACTAAAAAGAAAAAGAAAGAAAATGGAAACAAGAGATACACGACACTAATTTTCTGCTTCCATATTGTATAGCTTTCCCTTGCTCCTTTAGTTTTGTTTATAGCATAGCAGTCCATCTGACAGAGATGTATATATCTTCTCTTTTTGTGACTGATGTAGTATGAAAAATAATCCTAAACCAACATCAATATTCTATGAAGCTCAACTAAGACAGTGCTTGCCCACCCCCCCCACAGCTTACAGCATAAACTTTTATATATATTTTGGTAAAAACAAGTTTTTTAGAATATTGTGTGGCCAGTTATACTATCTAACTAACAGCCTGTGCAGTTATGGATGCTTGGCCTGAGCTGTACAGGGTTCACAGGAACCATTCGTGTTCACTGAAAAGGAGAACAGACCAGCAGCTATTGGCAATGAAACAGAAGCGAGGAATTCTTTTCAGGTTGTTAACTCTACAGATCACATCTATTCGGGTGCTCCAGCTTAATTATCGCCCCTGGACCCACGGCAGCACATGTTCAGCAAAAGGCATAAAAGAGCCTCATTTCACCCTCCGGAGGCAGTGCCCATCGAACAGCCAACTGCTCTGGGGATGGAAACAGAGCAGCTATATATAGGTGTGGCCTGGGGCATGCAGGGGGACCACATGCAGGCACGGTGATGCTCCTCAGAAGCCAGATAAAGCTGCTGCCTCTGTGTGAATCAGCTGGTGAGTCAGCAAAGCCTTTGCTGGTAGAGCAGCAGGCACAGCTGTGGCTGAGGTACCACAGTTACAGCACAGCAAAAGGGATGCTAACTGGGTTTCCCAAGTAATACCTTTTTGTTGCACCTTCTGGGTCACAAAGCAAAGAAATGTGTATCCTTTGTTGGTTCATAGAGTGATTTCACATTTGACCTGGCAAATTCCTCAAAAATGTGAGGAAGAACTGTTAACTGAAAAATGTGGCAGTGCTATTAGGACTGTCTGAAGCGTGACTCCTGCAAAGGCATTTGAATGGTGTCAGGCATGCAAGCTTAGAAGAGTTTGATTTTTGAAATTTCTAAACTGCTGGCAAAGAGACCTGGGAGAATCAGCTGGGGTGCTCTGGAAGTATCTACATCCAGGGCAGATGAGAGAGACTGACAGCTAAGTGCAGATCTAGTTAAGAAAGTTTGTTTTTAGGGAAGGAACATCATTCCCCAAGACAGACAGTAGTGATACTGCTTTTATTATTGGACAGCTGGTCATGGCACAGGGCCAGTAATGCTCACCATGTAGTTGTGCCTGGGTTTGACAAATGCAGAAGTGGAGGAGCTTGTGAGGTGAGGAGGCAGGAAGCAAAGCTGGGTTTGTGGGACACGGCAGCTTCTGCAGCCGTGATGTGATGAACAGGAGGTGCACAGCCTGCCTGGGAACACAGTCACCTGGAGCCAGGTGAAGGGGAAGTGAAGAAGCCTATGGGTCCAAAGCAGGATCCCTAACTAGGAAACAAATACTGAAGTGAGTGGATTCCTAAATACATCGGTGAGAGTGGGAAACACTGGTTCACTCACTCATACACATCTTCTCAAAGCATCCCACCTCCACATGGAATAAAAACATACCAAAAGACAAAACAGAAAAACAATATGTATCTCTAAGTGTGCTTGTTCAGCCTTCTGACCTGACGATATGTATGCAATTCCTCTGCAATGCAACCAGGGACCTTTCTTTTCTCAGGTCTAGCAATACCAAAATAATTTCCCAGCTGTACCCTCCTGTCTTCTGCTTGCTGAAGGCTTGCTCTGCCCCAGCTGCTGAGATGGAAGTGATATTGATAACCCATATTTACCTCAGAAGAAAGCATAAGAGCATAAAAATCAAGCCATTCCCTCTGCAAACATCTGCTGTGCTAACATAGCTCTCAACTATTCCATCCTCACAACTTTGATTCTAACAGAAACCAGGAAATAAAAAAAAAGTAGAATTAATTTCCATGGTGACTCACAAAGATAATAAGCAAAATAAGAGCTGTTCTGTTGTACTCAGATGTTTGACCAGAAGAGCTATCCTGCCAGCTACAAGAGCTCAGTCTAGATCCCATGGCTGTAAACAGCAGAACAATTCTGCTGGCACTGGGTCCTCATTTTCCTCTTTGCTGTTACTAGGGAGGTGACTAGAGAGCAGGCAACTGTGGCTAGTGGTGGCAGGACATGCAGATGGTTTCCTCAGCACACTGGACTCACAGCATGTGACCACGTTCCTGTGTGACCTGGTCTGGGTGATCCTGCTCTGGCAGGGGTTGGACTGGATGAGCTTTCGAGGTCCCTTCCAACACCTAATATTCTGTGATTCTGCGACTGGTGCAGTACACGGGCACAGCTTGGCCTCTGCCTCCCAGAACAGAGAATGGCTGATAATTTGCTACAGAGATTTCATTAAGCCTCCTCTCACACCTTCTTTTCCCAGTCTGGGCAGAGATTTGTTAAGTACATGCATAGTAACAGTCACACATACAAAAAGCAGTAGACACAGCACCTATACAGCAAGCTCAAGCACATGGAGTTGGGTAAGCACTAAGTTCATGGCTCATCATGCTGGGTAAATAGAGGCAACTTAGGTTAACAGAAAGCCAATAATTTTGCTTTTTCTGTGGCTGCAGTAAGATGGAATTAGCTTGCTTATGAGTTGTGTCATTAGCAAGTATCTGAGTGTTAGCAGCCATGTACTGGGAACCTTCCCAAGCTTATTAAATGAGGCATAGGACTTGCATAAACATTTGGATTTACTGGAAAGCATGCATGTTTTAGTTGACTGGAAAGTGGTAAATTAATTCAGAGCTGGAATCACTTTTCAGCTGCAGACATTATCATTCACATTTGAAAATAGTATTGTAAAACACTGTTCCAATGTTCTATAAGAGCAAATGTGTGATATTATTTCAACTGAAAATTTGGGAAGCCTGCCTTACATGAAGCAGCAAACCATTTCTGCCTGAAATAGATTGTTCTTTAAAGCTTCAAAGATTGGAAAGATTTATTTTCTCTTGGACAGCTGGTACTAACTACATGGATGGCAAAAATATGACTTATTTATTTTTAGAAAAAAATTACTGAATGGTCTTGAATAATAGAACTGGGGTCCCCAAATGTTTGGCTTCTTTGACCCAAGTTATAGTATTTCTCTTAATTCTGGTACAAAGCTTTAATGGCATTGTTATTTAAGCAAAATGCTTAATATTTTTAGATTCTGCTGACTTGTATAAGTGATGTTTTATTTGGCTTAGAGATTTTAAAGAACACAATGAAAGCCTTGGGCAAATCCTGCAGAGCAACAGGGAGATACCTAAGCCTGAGCTCAAAAAGGGTATAAAAACTGGATGACAGTTGAACAAACAGCTCTTAAATGTTCATTTGTATAAGGAAGTAGAAAATAGCAGTTTAAAGTAGTGGGAGATTGCAGCAGAGCGGGAGGGAGAAGAGGTCTGAGAAAGTGGACACAGATGGGAATACTTTAGCTGTTCACTGTCCCTGGACTAGAAGTTCAGTTGTCAGCTGTCCATGGACAACTCACCTGAACTGCTGATTAAACCATGGATTTGGAGGGACCACAGCTGGCTCCAGTCAGAGCCAGCCTGGGGTAGGCTACTCCCACTGTGACCCACAGTGCAGGGTTTGGTAAGTACCACTTAGTAACTCTATGGCAGAGATTAAATCTTTCTCCAACATAACATCTAACTGCCTAACCATGGAGTTGTTTCTTCAGCTTATTTCTGTTACCCTTTGCTTTCTCTTTCTCTAAGAAGGCAGGCACGCTGTCCCTCAGGCAATGCTCCCTCTGCTATACAACCGCATCCTCTCGGGAGCGGAAGTGCCTGTGGAGGGAAAACTAGGCATAAATTAGTTTTATGCAATTACACATCTGCAAAATAAATTGCATGTTTTATGCATAGATGAAGTGGACTTTACCATGGATTTAATCTAAATTGCCCATGGCCCAGTTCTTGGGAAAAGCTGAACCAACTGACTGAAGCCTGGATTCAGGCTCTGCATTTACAACATTGGCAGTCTAAGGCTGGCCTCGGTTGTATCTGAGGAACAGCATGCATTCCAGACACTGTCAAAGACAGCAAACTGCTGAAAAAAAACCCTGCCAAAGCAACAGCTGAAGCAATGAGAGCTTTCCGTTTCCTACAACTCCACTTAACTGTGTGCTTAGGAGCAACTCATTAAGTAGCAAGTAACCATGCAAGGGAGTGCCAAGGATTAAAGGAATCCTGTTGTGAGATAGCACTGACATTCGCCTGCTGCCTTCCAAGTGACAGCGCTTGCCAAGCCTGGGGAAGCCAGTGACAGCACCATGGTAGCAGCAACAATTTAACCAGCAGATTGGCAGGAACAGGGCCTGCTTTGAATACAGGGCTGCTCTAGCCGTACTCATGGCAAGCCCAATTTGAGAATCCTGTCAGAGGAAAGACTATTATAGAAATCAGTTCTCTTTACACACATTTGTATGTGTGTGCACGTTGAGGTGGTTCTAGCTCATACATTTACAAGTCTCTTGAGCTGATATGTCAGCCTGTACACTGGCAGCACAAGTAACAGGGGTTGTTGTGCTGCTGTCTCAGAAGTGAGTACAGGCAGCAGCTCTCTCCCACTTCACAAACTCCCAATGACTGTTGTGACCCAATGGAAACAGAGCAGCTCCGAATTTCTCACCTGGTAGAAGTCAGCCATTCAGTGCTGCGGACATCAGCAGACTCTGCAGGACATACTCAGTCCTCTGGCTGGCTTCTCCAGGCTCTCTGACCCCCAGGATTTCCAGGCTTCGCTGCCTCTTCATCTGTGTGGCTGTGCTGGAGCATATTGATGTCTGTGGTATCTGCTGGCTATTCTGATAATCTAGCATGCATAGTAGTCACCTCTTGTCCAGGAGAAGGTTTTTCGGTACTTTTGAGCTTGGTTTGGTTTTTTCCTGTTTGTTGGTGTTTTTTGGTGGGGTTTTTTTGTCGAGCTTTGGTTTTGTTTTTTTGTTTAAGTACTAAGCATAAAAGCCTTGCTGAGTTTATGAACAATGCCTTACTGCTGTTCCTTACAGTTAGACTCAGGAAAGCAAAGAATTTTTTCATTAACTCATTGAGAAGTTCTGCTCCAAAGAAAACCTGGAAAGACTCTGAATGCTGGGCAACACTTTGATTTGTAAATGTCCATTAACATCTCTAATTCTAATAACTCAGCAATATTCATAGTATTCCCAGCATTCTGCTCCAGTCATTCTTACATACTCTCAATGATTTTTAGGGATTTCAAATGTTCAGTCCAAGGTCCCAACATTATCCAAAAAAGCCCTTGTTAACTAGGGGTTCTTGCTGTGTGGAGCAGAAGGCATTAACTTGCAATGAATTGTAGACTGGAAAACAAAACTGAACTGCACGGTTGCTCTGGAGAGGGTAACAAAATCTTTGGAGATGATACTACCACCTAGACAGTGACGGCAGCTACTGAAGACAAGGTGTACGTAGCAGGACTGCAAACACCAGCATTCCCTCATTTCTTTTCTGGTACCTACTTTTCTCCAGCTTCCCCATCCTGTGTCCTACTGATGTCACCAGATGGGGTAAGTTAGGGTAGGCACTAGAGAACTAGCAGCTGGAGCTAGTTCAACTTCCACACCTTCTCTTCTGAGGTCTCTAGAGCCTTCCTTTTATTTTTTCATCTGGTTAAAACAGATGTTTTAAGCTTTAGACAGACTTTTCTGTATATAAAACAGAGATAAGAAAGAACACTTTTATCCTGTAAGAAAGAATTTTCACTCCCTGTAGCAGCACCAGCATAGATAAGTACTTACATATTAAAGAAGCCCCCAGGTATTGCTTTGGTCACTCAGATGAGAGTCATTTAACCCCTCAGATAATGACAAAAATCAGTGTATGGTGTAGGTCTAGAGAGCACTATCTTCTGGAAGTAGGAGACAATGCATCTTCTGGATGAGAGGTAAAACTAATATGGCTCCTAGACGAAGAATCACTAATAATTTCCTTTCATTGTACTTAAGGCAATTTGTGCTTTGTTTTTCCATTCATTTCATTTGATTAAGAATGTTTCTTGCCATTTGTCTTGAGCTAGCGCTGAATTTGTATAGTTATTCACAACAACATTCCCACTGACAGATGGGAGCTGTATTTCAGCTGCATTTCAGTAGTGGCTTTTCACTCAAGAATGAGTGAAAATTAAAAATGAGGTTTTTTTCATTCAAGAATTAACCCCATCTGTCTTCATGCAGCACTTCCATGGGGACTGCATGCACAAGATGACTGCAGGACCAAGACAAACACCCTATACATCTGATCTCTCTTCAGATGCTTCTGAGTGCAATTGCAACACATCCATCTTTGCTTGCAAATTCACTAGGCAGGTACCTACAAATTCAATGGTAAGCACGTATGTTTTTCTATAGTGTTGTGCTTACCTGTACAACTAATGGAGAAAAACCGGTCCAGCCTTGATTTGACCCAAGTGACATTGCGATGAAGGCACATTAACAGTGTTGGGCTTTTTTCAGTCACTTCAGAACTCTAACCATATTTCCAGTAAACAGGTG
>NW_010178159.1:31153-47679 GCF_000695765.1 Mesitornis unicolor | reverse complement strand
TTCAGCAGGTTCAAGATTGCAGTGTCTAGTAATTATATCACAAAGATATAAAGCTGGAAATTATTCCTTAACACAAGCTTCCAAAGATTTAACTTCAAATATTCTCATAGCTAAAGTTCACCAGTCACAAGCTGCTGTTTTTTATAAAATTAGGTCTTTTTAAGACGCAAAACAGTTACAAAATAAAAGAAACTTGGAGCTAAGAATTGCTTTCTAATCCTGTCTCCAGCCCATGTAAAGAAATATCTTTTTCTGCCTGTTCTAAATAGTTGATTATCTCTGATGTGAAAGTAAGCTCGTACTGAACGTACAGTAGACAGAATCCTGTCAAAAATAAAGAGGAGACAGAAAGTGACCTGAAACTGAACTTTTCAAGTGAGAAGGAAAATAATCTGTTAGATGCCAAGAAGTCTAGATGGAGTCAGCAGTTCATTTATCTTCTGTGCTTGTTGTTCAGGATAGGAAAAATGGGATATCAGCAACCAACACTGTCACAGCATAAGAACAGATACAAAACTAGAAATGTTCCTAATTGCCACACAAGTGGAGGCTTTCCATCACTTATTTCATCTTTGGACCTCAGACATAATGGGGTCATGTCCAAAACTCATACTCACCCAAGTGTTTGACCTCATTATTCTTCATTTCCATTATAAATGCCTAGGAAAACTCTGACAAGCAAGCCTTGCTAAATTCTGTAATCCCAGGGTCTGAAGAACTTCATGACTTCTTGCCTAGCATGTTTAACTCTGTGCTACATCTTAAACTACTGGTGCTACTGAGTCTGCACCAGGTCCGGTGGCCTTTGTGCCTGTCCAGTATGCACAGTTGTTCATTGCATTCTAATATACTACGGGTTTACACCCAGCTCCATGACTGATTGATGCACAGGTCCAACACCAAATACCTAATGTCCTCCTTTCCCTCCCTGTTATCAAGTTCTCTCTACCTTAACATGATCACAGTCTCAAATCTCATGCCAATATTTCTCACTACTTTTAATATGGGCAGTATGGATTGCACCTAGCTCCATGCAGCACCAGCATCAGCCCTTCTGTCAAGCTGGACCTAGATAGCTCACACAGCCTACAAGTGTCCTCCAAACACTACGGTGTGTTCCAGTCAACATTTCTCTTCCTCTAAACCCAGATTCCTCTTTATTAGCTAATGTTTTTTCTAAAGTATACATGTGGGTACAGTTCCATAAGAACATACAAGACTAGCATTAATCTGCAGAGCAGTATGGGTACATGTTAATAAGGCAACCACACCTTCCATTGTGGAGAAGCTATGATAAATCTGCTGTCTGATCATATTTACAAAGTTTTCACTTTGGACTGGTAGCTGTTAATTTTGTAGAGCTAGAAATAAGTTTGCAGGAAGGTTATGCCTTAAGGGCAAATGTTATGAGATTGCCATGTGTTATTCTAATTTCAGACCCAAATAAGTCCCCTCTGAAACAGGTTTGAAATTTTGGTTTGGAGGTGTTTGGGCCTCTGGGGCTTGAGAAAGGGTGGTACACAACAAAAAGCAATCATTATGCAGTCTGATATACCTGATGGCCAAGTTTCCAAGGAATATTTTGTTTCTGACAAGCTCAGCCATAAAGCATGAAAATGCCAAGTTGAGCCCCTGCAGATGGCAGCAGTACTTCAAATTTCAGTGCCACAGCACCGGATGGGATAGAAGCTGAGCCAGATTCCCATAGTGAAGGCACTGTTGGCTGCCAGACTCTTGAAGTGATATGTGTTGGTACCTGTCAGCAGGTGACTGATGCTTTTTTCTGTTAGAAGGGGAAAATTTTAGTATTTGCCAAGGGCAGAAAGATGTTCCTGAGCCTTGTGGAATCCCTCTTGGTTCCCAGCAAAACCAATTCTTACCCTGCTTTATCTCAAGTACTGCAGGTGTTATTCTCAAAACAATTTACATTCTTCAGGCTTGCAATGGCGTTTGGCTTTGTTGGCTTGGAGGAGCACAGCACAGTAATACTTCAACAGCAAATTCAATTGTAGCAAGATGTTAACAATTGCTTTTAAAAAAAGTACTTTCAGTGGCAGATAGTTAATCCTAAAGACCACATGAGAGGCAGAATGAACAAACAAGACCAAAATACCTCTTTATTCATAGGATACAAAAAAGGTTTGAAGTGCTGTAATTCAGCCATCTGGAATTTTCTGTGCTCTGTCCACTTTGGCTCTGCATGGATCCTAAAGGGTCTGAATTTAGATGTAATCAAAAGACTCCAAGATTAATATTAAACATAAACAATTTTCAGCCTAAGCATCCAACTAATAATAGATTAGGGTTTGAGTAATGGAAAAGGTTTGAGTAAAGCCATACTCTTCTCTACCAGCAGAAACAAAGGGAGGACCAGCAGAGCACACTGGGATACCCCTTTTGGCAAGATACACCACGTATCCAATTCTCACATCTGTTGAGTTGTTCAGAGAGAAGCTCAACTAAGAACTGTAGTCTCCCTGAAAAGCTGGCAAGCAGTTGCCTAAAAATCCTGTCTAAAATGCTGCTAGATTCTGTTGGTTCTACCCCCAACAGCTTCCCGGTCCAAGCCCAAAAGCTCTCCTGAACATGCAAGACAGAAAAAATCTGACCCCAAACCTTGCTACTTCTCAGTGATGTGCAGAGACTCTGAACAATATGGTCCTCAGCCACAGGAAGACCCAACATCCTTATCCATGTGCCCACTCTGACTGTCCTTAAACAGAAAGATGTCAGCAAGGAGATACAAGGCCAATTTCTGCAGTAGGTCTGGAGAAGGACCAAGAACTCCTGCATGCATTACCTTTAAGGAATGATGTGAAAAACAGTTCAGATTAGCTGAAGTGAGTGGTAGTTATCCACATATACAAGCTTTCCAAGTCCCACCAGCCTGTTTGTGACGCATGTCTTGGAAACAACTGTTTCATTCTCCTAAACAGCCATGGGCAGCTTTCACAGCTGTCTGTTGCTATTAGCTCTCATCCAGCTACAAAGAGACCCTGTAGAACAGTACTAAACAGAAGAAATAATGGTTTCAACTCTGCATCCCTGACAAGATATCCCTACTTATCTAGCAGAATATGAAGTATTGTTTTCTCTTCCTTTTTATAGCTCTGCTGACCTAAGGTGACATCTTCTGCTTATAAAATTACATGGACTCTTCCTTGCTCTCTCCATTTTGTCCTTCTATCTCACTAGTAGTAATTCATCTGTAGTTTTTATATCCTGCCTTTACCTCTTCATCACCTCTGCCGCTCCTAACACTAAATTTTACTAAGCTACAAACAATCCAGAAATATAATGAGCAAACAACCTCATACAAGTAAACCTATCTAGGAAACCCTGTAATTTCTTTCATGGTAGTTCCTCTACCTTTAAGGCAAGAATTAGGACCTAATTACATCTTTTATTGTATACCTGTTCAAGATTTCAGCAGTAAGCTTTGTTTTTCCTTCTGTACAACTGCTACCAGTAGTAGTGAGCTACTGTTTTCACTAACATGGCTTTAAGTCCTTACTTATATTGTAAAGTACCTAGGGCAATCAAAGAATCATAGAATGGTTTACGTTAGAAGGGACCTTAAAGCTCATCCAGTCAAACCCCTGCCATGGGCAGGGACACCTCCACCAGCCCAGGTTGCCCAAAGCCCTGTCCAACCTGGCCTTGAACACTGCCAGGGAGGGGGCATCCACAACTTCCCTGGGCAACCAATGCTAGTGCCATTTTATTTTAGGCATAAAGGCTTTGCACAGCAAGCATGATGGCATGGCTAAACCTTAATGGCTAGTTGTCCATTTCAATGTCATTACTGGGGTTTGTGCCATTTTCCAACTGAAATCAAAGAGACAACACAAATGCATTAAATAGGAAATAATTTACTAGAAGGCTAAGTAAAACATGGACTGTGACATCTGAACTTTTGATCGAGGTGTGGATTTCTTTAGGGCAATTTCAAAACTGAATAGGACAGATTTGTTGGGTTGTTCAGAAGATTTGTGTCCAAGGCTGTAAACTTAGGCCCACTGCTAAGATCTGTTAAATAAACAGGTAAGGATCTGCTAGCTTAGTTTGGACTCAGCATTTGTGTTCCATTCCCTGCCCTGGACTATTTATAATGCTGCTGGGTGCTTTTAAATACTGTGCTTCAATAGTAGGGGAAGGTATCCCTGTAAAGCCTTGGGATTCATCAAGGCGGAAGGTGCTATGTAAGTTGTTACCAGTTTTGCTGTTTAATATACTGTGAATTGATGAAAGACAGCAAGAGAGTGATGGCTACCTCTCAACATAATATAAAATTTGCCTTAGGTGGGAACACTGTTTACTGAACACTTCATTCACCCACAGTGGAAAACCAATGATGGCATTTGCTGTTTTCATAACAACCCAGGAGAATGCTGACTCTGACAGGCTGCTACCCCCGATGGCTAAATAGCAAAGAAGAAGTAATGTGAGAAACGAGTCAGCTGAAAATAACTCCCGCCATCATCACTGAAGCACATGAACTCACTCCTGCTGTAGGTCTGTTTTCCCTGCAGCAAATCCTTCCAATTCCCCACCCATAGCAGTAGATTGCTGCTTGGGTTCTTTAGCATTGCTGCTTTTTTACCTCCCCTTCCCCACCCCCCCCAACCCAGCTGTGTAAGCCACAGGACAACAAGGAAGGGAGGACCTGTAAAAAGCGATGTGCCATTCTGCTGCTGAACTACTGAGGAAAGGGGATATTAATGAAGAAAACTGAAGCTTAGGTTTTCTGGGAATCAGATTCAGAAAACTGGAAAGTTTATTTCCATCCTGAAAGTCAATGAAAGAGAGAACTGCACTGTTCTCTTGAACTGTGTAGTTCAAGAGAACTACCTCTTGATGCAAAAAGCAACAACTTTATTAGAAAGGTACATGGGGATGAGTAGCACAGCCCAACAGAAGACCTCACTGATATCTATGTGCAACAGCTAATTTCAGGCAAACCCATGTATCATCCACACTAGTCAGTCTGCAAGTATAGACCTGGATGAACCACAAAATCCAGGACTTCCTGCAAAGTAAACCTCTGCTGTCATCAAGAAACCTAAATGACAGCTGCTAGAGGTGAAAAGTCCCAGTAAAAGTAAAACTGTTTTCAGTCAACAACGAGGAAAAGGAGAGACAGAGAGGTTACTGAAACTGGGTGGCTCTACATTGATTATTAGGTTGTGGAAGTGAGTAGAATTGGGTATCAAGAGTAATGAGAAATTCCCAATGCATCAAAACAAGAGTCGTAAGAGAAACCAAAATAGCTTTCACTGTTTCTGAACAGTTTGTGAAATCCAAGAGAATGAGAACCCTGGCAAGCATGTCCAGTAGCAACACAAGAACTGAAGGTATTCCTGTGAAACCACCTCTCAGCGTGACCAAGAGTGATTAAACACAGCAAGACCCAAGACAGGCTTTTCGAAAGCCTCAGCAGTCAAATTTTGCAGACTGGTGTATATGTATAGCTACTTGCAATTATAAATAATATCCTGACTGGTACTCATCACAGGATGCTGGGACTCAGATGAAGTCAAGAAATAAAGCAGAACAGGGCTATACTTGAGGGCATGGATTTTTACATGACTTTTTCAGAGTTTTTAAAGGAGCCTCCCTATGCTCAAGTTACAGTTCCTTCTCTGGATTACTACAATGAATTAATGTGTTTTGCCACAGATATTTTGAGAATTATTCATGGGAGGGAAGCAGCAATACAGGTAGATTGGTTGGGGTTTCTTTTAAAACTAAGTTTGTTTTCTTTGGTGCAGAGACTGTATGTAGAATTATATTTTGGCCAGTAAGTTAGTCCAGGAACTGAACTTGCAGCCAAAGGATAACCTGCTTTAGGAATAGGAAAGAAAAAATCCTTTGATTAAATTGTTTACAGTGCATGTTTCCAAGCCAAGAAACAGATGAGCCTGATACATGCCATCTGGTATGCTATGAGAACTGCAAACATCATTAAAGAAAACTGTGCGTCTGGGGGCCAGTCAAACCTTCTGAAGGTGCAAATGGCTTCTCACCAAGCACAGACTTAAAAATCCCATTGCTGGACTGTCAGCCTGTTGAATTTTCTCAAAATTGATGGGCTTGAGGTTCCAGAATGAATCCATGTTCATCAAAACAGAGCGGCTTTAAGTTTGAATTTGAGTGCTTTCCAGGTGTGATCATGGCCAAAGTTGGAAATCTGATGGAGACCTAACTTACAGTTTTGAAGCTGTTATCTGTCAAATTTGAGGCAGCAAGTCTTGTCTGAACCATACAGTCAAACTGCCACTCTCATCCAGTACCATGTACTCATTTACCATACCTTCCTTGCATCAGCAGTGCTAGGATTCATGAATGTCATTCTAAAGGAAACAACACCTATGTCGTGCCATCTTCTCTGGAGAGGAAAAAGAATGATGGCATGTAGAAAAAAGTGAACAGGCTGGGAAATAATTGTGTGACTGAGCAGAAATTATTTCTGAAGAAAAGCAGTCAACATGCCAAAGTGACAGCTAATATCAAGGTAGCCTGAAAGTTATTTAAGAGAAATCTGGTGGTGATCATGGGGAGGCTGCAGCATATCTGACAGAAATAAGCTGTTGCTGGGGATTTCTCAGGGAGAAGCTATTACTACAGAACCAAAGGCAGGGGGCTTGATTCACTTCCGTCTTGCACAAAGTATAATCAGTCACCCAGTGCCATTTCATGAATCTGCAGTAGAAAATTCCTCCCCTCCCATAACCTTTCTAGGTCTGTTTCAGCTTTTTACATTTCACCAGGATGTATTTATTTTCAATCTGGTGCCTTAGGCTCAGTTACACTCTGAAGTGGAAATTGTTCTCAACCTAAATACAAATATAAATCACCTAAGTTCAGTTCAAATTTGTGGTCAGTATAGTAATTATGTGAGAAGACAACTAGCCCAGAGAAGGTGATGAGGCCTTGTATTGCCATTTGGAGCACCACAGCTGTAGCAGAGGCTAATGACAGGCCTAAGAGGAGTTACTGCTTTCAATATGCAGCACTATTTCCAATAGCTGCTCTTTCCACCCAAAAGAATTATGTACACAATGAAATTCTCTACTAAAAATAAGATTCAACTCTCCTGCTTTATTTCTTTTTATACTTCCCCAAAAAAAACCTAACCTTGCAATGATTAATTAAATCCTGTATAATGCTATATATGCACAGCTTTTAGTTATGTGTTTCCCCCTCCCCTCACACCACTTGATTCAGTGCAGAATAAGCCACATGTATTTCTAGTCCTGTGGCACTTGTTAAGGGGGAAGACAAACTCCGTTTTCCCCCAGCACTGCCTAGATGTACTGGACACATCCATGACCCTGTTCTATTTCTTCCCATGTCACTCTTTCTACAGGAAAGCTTCCTTCAAGTCTTTCCACTTGAGGACCACCTGAAAGAAACATCTTTCCAGGACCAGTTCTCCATATTTATAATTATTGTCCATCTCCTATTGGCTTCTTACATACATACTTACATTACCTGATGTGTTTTACTGCACCTAGATGGTGAGTTGTTAATGCCAAAGAAAATAATCTGAGTAAATTAATAGGATAAGTCAAGTGGTTGTGAAGTTTAAAGATCACATTTTAAACCCAACTTTCTTTGGTGTTTTTCTGGGGGGGATTGTTTGTTTTTAAATTATTCTACTTTGAGTATTACCCTTCACAGGCTTTAACAGACAAGGTTAATATAGGCACAAAACCACTAATAAAATAGTCCATTTCCCATGGTCTAACCCCAAGCACAGGACTCAATGTTGCTGCCACAGACACCTTGCTTCCCTCCAATTACCACTTTCTGGGATATCTCACTTACAAAAGCTTCCTGGGTCCCTTCCGAGATCTTGATTGGGTCTATTGATTTAATCCTATCTTATCTCACTCACTCCTCTGAGAGCAATGCAGAGCTTTGCATCCTACTGCAGTTGTGTTAGAGGAGTATGCACACATATACAGGCAATAAAACACGTAGCACCTCCTAGTTATTTCAGCTTCCATTGTCCTCAGTGGTAGCTTGTCAGTGTTCATCCCTCTTTAACAAAATCTTCCTGGGCGATTTGACTCCAAGCAACAAGAACGCTGCAGAGACCATCCACATCAAGAAGCATTTGCTGAAGTTTCCTCCCCATGCTTGGGGGGCTTGTCTGCAAGTGGAAATTTACTACACTCTGACAGTCTGGAATGGCTCTTGGTGTGAAGCTAGGCTTGTAATAGCTCTAGGCTTATACCAAAACAGTTACTCCCTAATGCCTGTCCTGATTATTTTAAGTACAGACGAACCGTAGCAGTAGCTCAGCCAGAAGCAGCAGCAAAAGTGCTGGAGTAAACAGGGTGCTGACAGCTGCTGGTGTTTTACATCGGAAGTCACGGAGCCCTGCTTTGAGCTGGATTGCTTTAAATGTTAGTTGCTGCCTGGAGCAGTGTTTACAGTAATGCTCCCTCCTCCGAGGTGAACTGCTGTGATCAACAATGGAAAATTCTAGTTGAAAAAAATTAAATGTCATTAGACACAGCTAAAGAAAAGCTGTTTAAGGAAGTTACAGTAGCACTTTCACTTCTAGAGAAACTGTTACTGTTTGCACAGATTAGTACTTCAGTTTTGTAACCTCAACTACTGTTTCAAAGATAACCTTCCAAGTGTACTTTATCTACATATCTTTTAAAAAAAGATTAGAGATGCCACTTATATTAGGCAAATGTAAAAGCTTCTTACTTCTGTCCATTTTACTCCCTTTATAGCTAGAATGCCTGGAAGAAAAAAAGGCAAAGTTTCTGGAGTTAGTGTCCTGCAGAGAGCTCGTGTTCTCTGGACAACAACCTCAGACAGATCTTTGTGGAAATATTCTGTCCCCAGATTTTACAAATACAGAGTGATCTTTATCAGAGAAACCAGGGAAAGGCAAGACCTATTTAATTACCCAGTTTTGCACCCAAAGTAGTGAAGGATTAATCCCTGCCATAACTTCAACAATTTTTGTCTAGCTTCACGTTTTAGTGACTCAGACTCCTTCTTCCCTGAGGGAGTATTCCATTTTCACTAATCAGACTATTAGGACACTCACCTACAGAAGAAACCCGAGTTGTCCAGCTATTTTTAGCATCTCTCACTTCAGAAATATTGAACAAGTTCCAGAACATTAAGAACTTTTAATGAACGCAAAATTTTGTTTTAACTTCTCGCATTTCTGAAGGCAGCTTAAACAAATTCATGCCCAGAGTTGCATACCTATACAAGTCAGTAAAAAATACAAAAGTTTCAATATTCCTCATTTTGGATATTAAATGCCACAGATACTGAGTGTTTCTCATTTCTGCACTGTGATGCAAAGTCTCTATTAAGCAACATAGATCAATCCTACAGAATTAGCCTGGACACAAAGCTCAAGCTTCCACAGTTGAGCAGGGAGCTTTTTTACTATCAGGTAAGAAATGTGTAGAAGTGCAAGTAGCCTATAGGTTGCTCAAGCTTAAAATACCCCCTGCAAAAGAGCTTTGGCATCTCTTTTGCCCTTTAATTACAGAAGGATGGAAATAACTTTTTTGTGGCACTCAGACCTTGGTTTGTTTGTTAATGCCTAACCTGTCCTCAGCTGCTGACCTGTCTGGCAGTACAAATTTGACCCTGATTAGGTCCAGCTGCGCTGTGCCAGATCTGCACTGCTTGATGGCTTTGATATTCTTAGAGTTCTGCATCACCTGATATGGCATAGACTTGCTGGAATAAGTCAAATCTAAATAAACCAGAATGATGAGCTGGAAAGGCTTAGCGGCAGTGAACCAAGACTGCAGTCATAGCTTACATTGGCTGCAGCTGAAGCTGCCTCAGCCTGTTACTAACTGCTTGCAGCTTCATTTCCCAAGTTGCAAGAGTATATTGGGTTTGCATGACAAGTTTTTGGTAGCAGGGGGGCTACAGGGGTGGCTCCATGGCTGCAAGAAGCTTCCCCCATGTCCAACAGAGCCAAGGCCAGTTTATTTGGCTCCAAGACAGACGCACCACTGACAAAAGCTGAGCCAATCAGTGATGGTGGTAGCACCTCCGTTGTAACATATTTGGGAAGGGAAAAAAGCTTCTGCATAACAGCAATCAGAAGAGAGGAGTGAGAACACATGAGAGAAACAACTCTGCAGACACCAAGGTCCATGGAGGAAGAGGTCCAGGCTCCTGGCAGGATGTGTGACCTCATTGGTGACCCACTCTGGAGCAGTCCATTCCTGAAGGACTGCACTCTGTGGAAAGGGCCCACACTGGAGCAGTTTGAAGGGAGGGATGGGAGGAAGATGTTTTAAGATTTGGGGTTACTTCTCATTACTCTGATTTGATTCATAATTAATTGCCCCAAGTCAAGTCTGTTTTGCCCACGCTAGTAATGTGAGAGATCTCCCTGTCCTCATCTCAGCGTGACAAGATTGTCACATTTTTCTCTTCCCTTTTCCAGTTGAGGGTGTGGAGTGATACAGCAGCTTGGTGGGCACCTGGCATCTAGCCAACATCAACCCACCACCAAGACTACCATCCCTTCTAATGGGCCAGAGTCACATGTATATTTTCCTCCTAGCCTGGTCCAACTGGAGTGATCCGATGTTAAACATTTATGCTAGCCCAGAACATTTTAGCTGAAGCGGGCTGGGGAAACAATGCAGGTAGATATCAAAGGATAGTAAGGATAGAAAGAAATATTTCTGTAAAAGTGCAGTACTTGTGTTTAGCTGAGACCTAATGAGGTACTGCTGAAACAGAAAGAAAAAAGCAACAAAGTGCCAAGTGACTTTGCAGAGCCTGAGTTGTGTTGCACAGTGACAGAGCAAGAGTTAATATGGCTTAATCTTAAAAATAAAAGTAGATTTAAATTGATAGATTACTTGTATCTTAGCTATGAGTCTAAAGGAGGCAATAAAACCAGTGTTATAAAAGGTTACAGAAGACAAAATTGTGACCAAGCAAATTATAGGGACAGGGGAATTCTACAGTTTTCTGAATCACCCAGTAAATAGCATCCGCATGTAGCCAAAATTACATGCAGTTATACAGGAGGCATTAAGTCTTCAACCCAAAAAGGACAGACATGCTACTAAAATGAGATGAGTTATTTTGGAAAACCAAATCTGAATGAACTCTAGTTGTATGGCATAGCATGAAGGAGGCCAAAAGTAACCATGGACCACCCAAAATAGCTGTGATGCTATTACCACAAAACAGGAAGAGGAAAGTGAAAACATTAAAAAATAAATGGAAAAGACATCCTAACCACTATCAGACAAACCTGTAACAATGACATAAATTAGACCAAACACAGTAGATTCCCCTCCACCTGAATACATCAACACAAGATCTTCTGATGGAAGACATCCCAAATTCTGATAGAAGTTACAGGTTTTCCAAAAAAAAAAAAGAGATCAATAAAATGCAGCAGACCATGGTAGACAGAGTATGACTAGATCATTGCAAGTCTTCCATCTAAAGAGCTAGATCAGTTTTTGCTGGGTTTTTTTTATTGTTTTTTATGTTGGTTTTTTTTGGGGGGAGGGGGCAAGGGAGGCTTTAACTGCAAAGCCACAGGCCATCTCTATGTGCATAGAGATATAAAAAAAAACAACCAAAGACACCACTCTATGCCACAGCCCTGTGGACCTACTTCATGTGATGCGTTCATATCAGATAAACCAGTTATAGGCACTTGTGCCCAAAACAGAATGAAGTACATTGATTTAACTGGCATTTACACTACTTTTAAAGAAGTTAGACGAGCAGGACCTGCCTTCGTTGCAGTTTGGTGATGAACACAGGCCACTTAAGCAAGGCATTCATGACAGCAGAATACATGTTTTATTGTTGGAGTGCATTTTCTCAGAATCCACACAGAAAGTGTTTTTATAATCCTAGCAAATAGATAGCAAACAATATTAAGTCACTGTGCTCTCTCCCATGCAACTTCCCTCCCTTCTTTGGTCTATCATCAAAACACCCATTTTCACACTTTGTGTAGTGTTTCTCCATTTGCAGTCGCTATGGGTACTGGCACAAACAAAGCCATCTTTAGCAAGGGAGTAAAGACAAACTGATACAAAACTGCTATTTCTCCTTCAGAGCATTAGCCAAGCCTTTTTTGACATGAGATGTATATCCCCTGTCACAGAGCAACAGCGCTGCTGCCTAAACTACAGCAAAGCCAGAGCAAGAGCAGCAACAAGCAACAATACATCACCCCCTCCCCAGACACATCCTTCCACCCCCAAGATGGGTACAGTCACATAGTAGCTGAGCAACAAGAGCCAGGGTAACCACAGCCAGCAATCATACCTAGAGAAACAAGGCAGGTCTAAGGGGAAGACAGGATCAGGAACACCTAACAGAAAACATGGACACTACTAGCACAGCAAAGCTTAAACCCCAGGCCTGGGTTTAAATGCAGCTCCAGGCCCAATGGGTGGATAGAGCATGGGTGGAGGCCCCATGTGAGGCTGAAATTAGAAATTTCAGGCATAGAAATTACTAAGAATGGGGGGGTGGGGGAAATGTCGTGCAGAGATAGGCAGCTATCCGAGATGTGAAAGTCGAGTTGCTAGCTGCCTGTGTATTATCAGTTTCTCCAGATCTTTCAGAAGCTGTTCAGCTCTAAAGAGCATGGGCTGGTGCTTGTGCAGCATCCAGTACACAACTGCTTGATGATAAAAAGTTTGATGGAATCTGAAAAAAAAATCAGAGTATTATCTATGGCTTGCTTTATCTGTTTAGTCTTAACTTGGAAAAGGAATTACAGTCCTGTGTGATGTACTGTATTGTCTGTTCTGGTGCAGACTTTATTAACCAAGGTGTCCTGGTTTGAGCTAAATAGAACTAATTTTCTATTCAGTGATTGTACTTTTCAGCTCAGTCTCTTCCAGGTGGCTGAACTTACAGAAGCTAGCAGCATCTTTTTCCAGTATGGGCTGCTACAACTGATAATTTCTAATAATGATAATTTCTAACTGATAATCTCTAATAATGAGACAATTGTCTCATCATGGGTGATGTGTCTGCACCTACAGTGGTGGGGGAGTGGACTCAGAACTGACCAACAAGGTATTCCACTCCACATACGTCATACTCAGTGTAAAGCTGAGGGATCACGAGGGTCTTGACCCTTCCATCTTGGAGCCTTTTGTCCACCTCGACCCTTCTCGATCTTGCCAGGCTGAAGTCCGAGCAGACCCTGCTGGTTCATCTGCCTCTGATCCTGATCCCTGTGCTCCTGCATCAGCTCCCACTGCTGCTGAGGCCGGTCTGGGACTTTTCCAGTGCCCTGCTCTGCAGAGCCTCTGGTGACGTAATTGTCATTGTGGGGGGCGGGGGGAGGATTTTATATTGGTTTTGTGTATATATTTGTACATATCTGTATATATTTCATTATTTTCCTATTTACATTATTATTCTGTAATATTAATGTTATTGTTTTATTAAACCTGTTAGTTTTCTTTTCCAACCCGTAAAGCTTCTCTCCTATTCTCTTTTCCCTTCTGGGGAGGGGAGAGGGGTTAATAGAGAGCATCTGTCAAGGATTTAGTGGCCAGCCCAGCCCTAAACAATTACACAAGGGCTCTGCTGGGCTGACATACTGCTGCTCTGACAACTTGACTTGAAACATACCTCATCTGCCTTGGTAACTGCGAGGGAATTTGCTGCAGCTTGTAGCTAATCTTCATTCACTGCTTTGGATAGCATTTTGAACACCAGTTGACCTTCAGTTTTCTGCCTTAGGGATAAATCATATAGTAATATAATAATGTATAATATATATTTATTCATATCTCTCTGATAATATATATATGGATAATAACAATAACACTATGGATCAATAACACTATCCTATATATATATCCTATATAGAGCCTATCCTATATCCTATATCCTATATCCTATATATATATCCTATATCCTATATATATATCCTATATAGAGATATAATACAATTTCTATAGAGATCTCTTTTATATTTAGATAGATAAAGATCTCTATAGCAAGAGAGATATAGATACAGACCTATATATAAAAAAAAAATGTTAATAAATTCTGTTTGGAGGCTTATTCAGCAGTAGCTGTCAGCTTGAAGTGAGACTGCTACAGAAAATATCCTGTATACAAGAATTTCTACCCCTTTTTATCTGCATGAGCCCTCTATTGGCCACACATAGGAAAGGAATTAGAAATTACTTGGTCTTATCTTCACTGAAACCATTTACACCACTGAGTTTATCCTGTATTATCCAGATAATCTACTAAATCATCCTTTAGTAAGACCTGTGTGCCGAGTAAGAAAGTCAGGAATCTGTTGGGCGATGGGTTTCGAGCAGCTGATGCCCTTTTAGTCCTTCAGGCTCTGGTAAAGTCACTGTATTACCAAGTGTCTGAACAGGAACGGTGTATCACACTGCTCTGGCAATTCTACCACAGGCAATTGCCATCATGTGTTTTGTGCTGTTTAAAACTCTCTGGAACACCTTGCAAAGGCTGATAGGAAATTATATGCTCTTACTGGTCTGTTATCTTACCAAGTAAGATGATTCAAGTTAGACTTGAACCCACCTTGCACTTCCAAGGCATTATGTCTGATAATCTAGCTGAGGGGATAATATTAACTACAAGACAACTTTGAGACAGTCATGAAACATCATAAAGGATATTGAAAGGCTTCAAGTAAGGGCTGGAACATCATCTCTGGCTTACCAGAAACCTTTTGAAATTTGAGTGTATACAGGCTCATGAGTGTATACAGTGCTATGGCTCCATCTTTGGAGGAAACTGTGACATCTGAACGTGTCTCCTCCAGCATTTTGCTTGCAAAGGACGTAACAAGATTGGAAGAAACTGTGTTGCACTGACTAAGCCTTATTAAGACTGTCAAGAGAGACTGGCAAGCAAGGCAAACGTCAGTTTCTTGGGCACAGCAAGAAATGTCTTGCAGTGCTAAGTCACTGACCTGATTTCAAGTGTTGATTGCTAGGAACTTAATTGGCTTTTGACAGCTTCCCTTTGTCTAAGCAAGTGACGGCTTGGGTTGCACTGAAGTGAAGGCTGCTTACATCGCTGCCTGAGACACCTGCGCTGTCTTTGTGTCAGCAGCAAAAAGCATCAGCCAAATAGCAGCTTCTTGGCTCTGTCTTTGACGGGAGTTATATACAGGTGACAGAATCACAAAATGATGTTTTTCCAACTTAGTAGACAGGTGAGGACTCATGGTAAGATTTTTCCTAATAAAAGAAGCACAATACAAAGAAGGATGTAGGACAGGCTCACACAGACAGTAAGTTCCTGTTTGTTATTAATGTTTTTATAGTGATATCTCAAATAAACCTCAGTCAAGAGAAGAAAACCCTCCCTTTAGATGTGCAGGCTTGCCCCTAGAATTAATGATCTGAACTAGGGATGTCAAATGGCTTATAGACTGCATATTGTGTACTCAGGATGTTTAAATAGCCCACATAGCATATTCAGAATTTAATTTGAAAGAAGACTTCTCAGTTACTGAAGATATAATGTTTTAAATATACACTCACTGCAAAGGAGTACAGTGTTCCCTTCCCAAAGCTGCAAACTGGATCAAATAGAGACTGAAAACTGTGAATCTCTTATCCTTTATTTAGATAATTGTGTTATAGCTGTATGTATTTATATCTCTCTACCTACGTGTATGACTCTTCAATATAGATTTTTTAAAAAACACCACATCAAAATAACTTCATGGTTTTACAGTTCAGATCTCAGATCTTAGGTTATTTCAGAATTCAAGCTGCATATGCAAGTCTGATTTAGCACTGGTGCATACACATTATGATATAGATGTGACAGCGTGCAGTTATCTCACCTCATGGTTTTTTCTCACAGCACCTGCATTGTCTGACCCTAGAACAGACGTCCTTCTATGGAATGATGGTAAGTAGCATTATGCTTAAGTAAAAATACCATTAAAAATGTTGTTAGTGGGGGTAAAGTGTGTTTATTCTTGCTTCTCTCTGCTTTCGAGTGTAATGGGAGAACATAGCAATTTGCTACTGCAAATTGCATCATCTCTAACTAATATCAGGTAAAACAACCATTACTCTAGTTTTTAAATACCTGCTCTGAGAAAGAAATTCAGAACAGATCCCTAACAAGAACAAATTAAATACCTCTGATGAGCTTCAGTAACATCCTAAGAGTTACAAAGGCCTACCATCCCATGGAACAGGAGATAGAGAAGAATCCTTTAGCCAAGAATAAATCTCATTTTAAATAAGATTATAAACATGCTGACTAGCTGACCCAATTTTATTTCTGCGTATAATACTGTGTGCTGTTCCTTGCTTACAAAACTGTAGCTCCTATTGATGTCAGCAAGAGCAGTAGTTATTTTGTTTCTAAAGCAACCAAAGCCACTTTCTCTACCACTGTTGCAAGAGAACTAACTCCACAGGATAATATGATCATAATTAATATAATAATAGGACTTCCAACAATTTAATTCAAGCAACTCACCCTTGCCAAAAAAAGAGAGA